>NW_027532015.1:11308544-11519225 GCF_008692635.1 Crocuta crocuta
TTTCAAGTTGCAGCTGAGAAATCTTCCTGACCCAACTCCCAGGTACTTAGGAAACATTTTCAGGGAAGGTATAATATCTTTACTGCCAGTTTGTAACAATGTCTTTTCCCTTATCTTTAACAATACCTCCTTTTGGTTAAAGATCTGTAATTCCAGAAAAACCTTGACAAAGTGCCAAATATGCTGACAGAAAGAGCACTTGGAGCTGCTCCCTCCTCAATGGAAATTAATTATATAAATTAATGACTGTTATTTTGAAAAGCTGATGGGCACAGAGGAATTGAATTCAAGGACAGAATGATGATAGAGAAGAGGAGAAACAGATTGAGGTGGGACCTTGGTCACTGCCCAAAGAGCAAGTCCAGATGAATGCTGGAGTTGGTAATACCGTAGACCTCTGTGGTTTCCAATTATTAACATTTTCCAGATAAATGTTTTTTCCTCCAAGGGGAAGGCTGGCTTTAAAGTAACAGGATGGCAAAGGGAACATTTGCCTTAACTTACCTCAGATCTTAACTATCAGAAATGTAAGCGGCATCCTCACTTCGTTCAATGATGGCTCAAGTGGAATATGCCAGTCTGATGTCATAAAGTTGAAGAGTATGACAGTCCTAGCCATGTCGGGTGCATGCAGTATTTATATAACCATGGCCAGCAAAGCCCAATTCTGACCAAAATGATCTCTGGGGCGTTCACTGTGTCTTTCACCAGATTTTTCTCCCATATTTAGATGTTTTTTTTCTTTCATAGTTTATTGTCGAGTTGGATTCCATATAACACCTAGTGCTCATCCCAACAAGTGCCCTCTACCATACCCATCAGCCCCCTTCCCCCCTCCCTGCAACACTCCTCAGTTCTCAGTATTCAAGAGTCTCTCATGGTTTGCTTCTCTCCCTCTCCCCAACTATTTTTCCCCTACTCCTCCCCCATGGTCCTCCATTAAATTTCTCCTAATCCTCCTTTAGGTGGAAGCATATGGTATCTGTCTTTCTCTAACTTATTTCACTCAGCATAACACCCTTGAGTTCCATCCACGTTGCTACAAATGGCCAGATTTCATTCTTTCTCATTGCCATGTAGTATTCCATGGTATAGATAAACCACATCTTCTTGATCCATTCATCAGTTGATGGACATTTAGGCTCTTTCCATGATTTGGCTATTGTTGAAAGTGCTGCTATGAACATTGGGGTACGTGTGCCCCTGTGCATCAGTACTTCTGTATCCCTTGGATAAATTCTTAGCAGTGCTATTGCTGGGTCATAGGGGAGTTCTATTGTTAAATTTTGAGGAACCTCCACACTGTTTTCCAGAGGGGCTGTGCCAGTTTACATTCCCACCAACAGTGTAGGAGGGTGCCCGTTTCTGCACATCCTCGCCAGCATCTATAGTGTCCTGATTTGTTCATTTTAGCCACTCTGATCGACATGAGGTGGTATCTCAGTGGGGTTTTGATTTGTATTTCCCTGATGAAGAGGGATGTTGAGCATCATTTCATGCGTCTGTTGGCCATCTGGATGTCCTCTTTGGAGAAGTGTCTGTTCATGTCTTCTGTGCATTTCTTCACTGGATTATGTTTTTCAGGTGTGGAGTTTGGTGAGTTCCTTATAGATTTTGGATACTAGACTTTTATCTGATATGTCTTGTGCAACTATCTTTTCCCAATCTGTCAGTTGCCTATTACTTTTATTGATTGCTTCTCTTGCTGTGCAGAAGCTTTTTATATTGGTGAAGTCCCAATAGTTCATTTTTGCTTTTGATTCCCTTGCTTTTGGGGATGTGTCAAGTAAGAATTTGCTGCGGTTGAGGTCAGAGGTTGTTTCCTGCTTTCTCCTCTAGGGTTTTGATAGTTTCCTGTCTCACATTCAGGTCCTTTATTCATTTTGAGTTTATTTCTGTGTATGACGGAAATTGAAGAAGACACAGAGAAATGGAAAAACATTCAATGCTAATGGTTCAAAAGAATAAATATTGTTGGGGCGCCTGGGTGGCTTAGTCGGTTAAGCGTCCGACCTTCGCTTAGGTCATGATCTCGCGGTTCGTGGGTTCGAGCCCCGCGTCGGGCTCTGTGCTGACTGCCGGCTCAGAGCCTGGAGCCTGTTTTGGTCTGTGACTCCCTCTCTCTCTGACCCTCCCTTGCTCACACTGTCTCTCTCTCTCTCTCTCCTAGAAATAAATAAAAAAACATTAAAAAGAAAAAGAATAAATATTGTTAAAATGTCATTACTACCCAAAATCTACACATTCAATGTAATCCCAATAAAAATTGCACGAACATTCTTCTCAAAGCTAGAACAAACTATCCTAATAATTATATGGAACCACAAAAGACCTCAAATAGCCAAAGCAATACTGAAGAATAAAACTAAAATGGGAGGCATCACCATCCCAGACTTTAGCCTCTACTACAAACCTGTCATCATTAAGACAGTATGGTATTAGCACAAAAACGGACACATAGGCCAATGGAACAGAATAGAGAACTTGGAATTGGACCCACAAATGTTCAGCTAATTAATCTTTGACAAGGCAGGAAAAAGTATCCAATGTAATAAAGACAGTCTCTTTAACTAATGGTGCTGGGGAACTGGGCAGCAACATGCAGAAGAATGACACTGGATCGCTGTCTCATACCATCCACAAAAATAAACTCAAAATGGATAGATGTTTTCTCTTCAACTTACAAACATTTCACACACCTCAGGAAGCAATGTAGCTTTCAACGAAGCACTGAATATTCTGAATTTCACTCCTCAAGTAGTGGAGATGGTTCTTTACTTCTGTGACTCACAATTATAAACCTCTTCTGGTATGCCTTTATGCTTCCTCTGTAACTAATGGAGAAAGCTTGACTGGAATATCTATGCTGAGAGTTTTCAGATCAAGTAAACCCTGGCTTCATACTAAACTTTTCTTTTAATGTTTTATTTATTTCTGAGAGAGAGAGACAGTGTGAGCAGGGGAGGGTCAGAGAGAGAGGGAGACACAGAACCTGAAACAGGCTCCAGGCTCTGAACGAGCTGTCAACACAGAGCCCAACATGGGGCTTGAACCCACGAACCATGAGATCATGACCTGAGCCGAAATCGGAGGCTTAACCGACTGAGCCACCCAGGCGTCCCAACCCTGGCTTCATACTAACATTCTTTTTTATCCTGGCAACTAGTTTAATTTCCTTTCTACTCATTACTCTTAGAAGTTTGTACATTCAAATTAGAATTTTATTAAGGTACATCATTTTATTACAAATTCACTTAATTCTCTGACTCCTAATGTTCATTCACTCAAAGATGGATGGACTGCTATTGTATATCTATGGATATAAATATAAACACCGACATAGATGTATCTATAGACATAGGCATATAGACTGATATATTTAATAACGTATGAGAATATAATAAGCAAGGTAGAAGGAGTTACAGACTGTAGAATCTGCCTTTTGGCTCTTGGAGAAGATCAAAACTTGCAAATTCTAGTTATAATGGGGAACATAGTGAATTAATGGCTGAGAACAGGAAGGAATGAAATCCTGATCACATAAACTGCCTTCCATAACTACTCCTACCAGAAATAAAGAATATCCACTGAAAAGTTTTCACACTCTGACATTTAGGATTTCCTGACAATAATTAATGACTTTCTGACTAATATGAAACCAAATTTGTCAGTAGAACAATTCCCACCCACATACAGATTCCATCAGCTTTTTACGAACTCATTTTTACCAACACAGATAAAAAACAATGTCACGAAACATCTCAGGAAATCCTGTAACAAGAAGAGACCAAGATGAAGAAGGAAAAAAAAACATTCTGTGGTAAACAATGATACTGCATATTTAGAAGAAAATGATCTAAGTACAATATATTTCAGAAATATTCAAGGAGATACTGCACTCACTGAACGAGAAGAAAATGCTGTGAGAAAAAAAGACAATCCTGCGGGAACAAGATAATTTCTAGAAAAAAGGATGAAGCTAAATTCAAATAAGTCCCATTGGAAGTAGAACGAAAAGAAAGCATGAGATGAAAGATATAAACGATTAATCTAAGATATCGACACTGAACTCATATGACTTTTAGCAGAATAGAGAAAAAGAAATAGTGTTGGGAAATATTTTCTAAACAAAAATAATAAAATACAGTTTCTCATGAAGGATATGAGTAGACATATTTAAGGAACCTATTGAATATATAGAAAAATAAATTTTAGAAACTGAGTAGTCATACCATTATCAAATTTTCAGAGACTAACAAACCCACTAAAAAGTTACTAAAAATGTCTTAACTTCCATTTCATCTCCACTATGTAACAATTAAACAGTGAGCAAAAGACTGAATAGATACTTCTCCAAAAAAAGATATGCAGATATAAGACATGTGAAATGATACCCCCATATCCTATTTCATTAGGGAATATCTGATTAAAGCAACAATGAAATACTACTATACATCTATTAGAATGACCAAAATCCATAAAACTTACAAATGCCAAGTGCTTAGAAAGAGTGTGGAATAGGAGGAACTCTCATTCATTCTTGGTGAGAATGCAAAATGGTAGCGACTTTGCCAGATAGTTTGGGAGTTTCTTGCAAAGCTAACTATAGTCTTACCGTATGATTAGGACCAAGGAAGTGGGGAGAGATGGATAGAGATGTAAGGAAGGCACAGGGATAAACAGATGAAGTACAGGTGAAATTTAGGGTGATGTAATTCTTCTGTATGATACTGTAATGGTAGCTACATGATATTATGCATTTTTCAAAACCCATAGAAATGTACAGCATAGGGACACCTGGGTGGCTCAGTCAGTTAAGTGTCCAACTTTGGCTCAGGTCATGATCTCAAGGTATGTGAATTCAGCCCTGCATTGGGCTCTGTGCTGACATCTCGGAGCCTGGAGCCTGCTGCCGATTCTGTGTGTGTCTCTCTCTCTGTCCCTCCCCCACTGTAGCTCTGTCTCTCTCTGTCTCAAAAATAAACATTAAAATTTTTTTTAAATGTACAGCACAAAGAGTTAACCTCAGTGAAACCATGGACTTTGAACAAATACTGGTTCGTTAATTGTAACAAATTCCCCACACTAATGAAAGTTATAAAAAAAAAAAATAGGGTAAAGTGTGCCCAAGTATATGGGAACTCCAAACTACCTGCTTTATTTTTCTGCAAATAGAAAGTTACTCTCTTTTTTATGTTCTAAATAAAAGATGCCTTCAAAATTATTAATACATGTGTTTCCATATTGGAATGATTTATCTAGCTGAGTGATCATTCAGTAGGAATATAGAATAAAGACAGATTTGTAATGCAAAATTAAGAATAAGTACTCCCTGCTCTGTTCTAGGATGGCACTTTAGCAAATGTGGGAATCGGCCACAATGAAGCAATGTACAAAAAATGATAGATCAAAATTTAGGAAAAGTGACAAGAAAGACCTAGTCTATCTCTCAGAAAGACTTCCTAGCCAGTAAAGAAAACCATGAGTCCACACAGAAGCAGAGAGCAGTGGGAGGTAATTACAAGAAAAGAAAAGAAAGGAAAAGAAAAGAAAGAAAAGAAAAGAAAAGAAAAGAAAAGAAAAGGAAAGGAAAGGAAAGGAAAGGAAAGGAAAGGAAAGGAAAGGAAAGGAAAGAAAAAAAAAGAAAACCCCTCAATTGTATTAGTAGAGAATGAAATGAAACAAAAATTAAGTAAATGATAAAGAGTAGAGTAAGAGAAAAAGAAATGCAATTGGATTCTTCAGAGAAATCAAATATATATAAAAGAAAGGAAATTATAATTATACTACTCACTTATGAAATAGTAGATAGTCCTAATAAGATCAGCAGTATCAGTGATTTTTTTTTTTTTAGTTTTAAAATTTATTCAACCTGAGAACCAAGTATTAGAGATTTAACTACGCTTATAGTAAAACTGTAAATTCAATCAACTTACTGTGAAAGTAAAACCAAGTGGAGCTGTCCTAGTCTGGGCTGCCCTAAAACAGCACAGAGATTGGATGGCTCATAAACCACAGAAATTTACTCCTCGCAATTTTGGAGGCTGCACGTCCAAGATCAGGATGCCAGCATGGTCAGATTCTCATGCGAGCCCTCTTCTGTGTTGCAGACTGCTAACTTATGCATCCTCACGCGACAAAGAGTAGGAAGCAGGCTCACCTGTGACTTTTATAAGGACACTAATTCCATTGTGAAGACCCCACCTCCTACTCCCATCATAATGAGGGTCAAGTTTCACCATATAACTTTTGCGAGGACACAAACATTCAGTCCATAACAGTCTTATAAACAATAAAGGTAACTAAGTAGAAGGGTAAGACATCCCCAAACTAGATATTTTCTATTGCATTCAACTATCTTCCAAGACCCATTTTATTTTATTTTACTTTATTTTTTTATAAATATGCATAATACAAATATTTTATTTTATTTTATTTTATTTTTTACAAATAGTTTATTGACAAGTTGGTTTCCATATAACACCCAGTGCTCATCCCCACAAGTGCCCCCCTCCGTGCCCATCCTCTCCTTCCCCCCACATCAATCAGTCCTCAGTTTTTGTCAGCATTCAAGAGTCTCTCATGGTTTGCGTCTTCCCCTTTCCCCCACAATTTCCCCCCTTCTTCTCCCCCATGGTCCTCCGTTAAGTTCCTCCTATTCCTCATATACGTGCAAACATATGATATTTCTCCTTCTCTGCCTGACTTATTTCGCTCAGCATGATACCCTCAAGGTCCATCCATGTTGCTACAAATGGCCAGATTTCATTCTTTCTCATTGCCATGTAGTATTCCATCGTATAGATAAACCACATCTTCTTGATCCATTTGCCCATTGATGGACACTTAGGCTCTTTCCATATTTTGGCTATTGTTGAGAGTGCTGCTATGAACATTGGGGTACATGTGCTCCTATGCATCAACATTTCTATACCCCTTTCCAAGACCCATTTTAAAAGAAAAGAAAAAGAAAAAAGTGATCTCTGTTGAAGGCACCACCTGCATCCCTTGACTACATACATATCAGCCACCAGTCCATTTTCCTTCTCTGCTTTACAACACATTCTTCTTGAGAGAGAGATATAAAAACCCCATTTCCAGTCCCCACCTGACAATGTTTTTGTCATTGTTATTCAATCAGTATTGTCAGTAGTCAATCAGACTTCTCTTACCAAACTCAACTGAGCCTGACCTTGACAAGATAACTACTAATGTCCCTAACATATACCAATGGCTACCTGAGCCCTCCCTGGTTACTGAAAGGTGGTTTCTCCTGATGCTGTATTGACTTTGCTCTTAACCCTAGAATCTTTCTTCTAGTCTTTTCTGCAGGCATGTCATCTTCTGCAGGACACAGTATTCTATCCTGATCACACTTTCCTTTTCCATATACACTTACTCCAAGTCATCTTATTTGGTCCATGACTTTAAACATCTTGTGTATGCCAGTAACTCTCAAAGCTGGATCTCTGATACCAACTTCTCTGAGCTACAGATGCATTCTGTAATATCTACTTGGTTGAGTACTTAGTGTCTTAATCTTAATATACACACAAAAGTATATTGATTTTGCCTCCAAATGTGTTCCTCTCCAAATCTTCCTTATTCTATAAATAGCAGCAACATCCAGTAAACTAACACCTAAAACTTATCTTTGATTCCTCCCCTTCCCTTCCACTATTATTCCATTTAGGCCTTAAATCTTGTCATTAAATCTTGTCAACTTACTCTCAATACATATGAATTTATTATGTTTTTCTTTCCCTCCATATTAATTAAATGAGTTCAATACAGCCTAACATTGGGTCTAGGCTACTGGGATATTCTTCTAACAAGACTCACTGCTTCCTTTCAACTCAATTTCTTAAAAAGCAGCTAAAATGACATCTCTCCCCCACCCTCAGGATTTGGCCTCCTTTTTCTTTCTTTCTTTCTTTTTTTAATTTAAATTCAAATTAGTTAACAAACATTAGTCTTGGTTTCAGGAGAAGAACCCAGTGATTCATTTCTTACATATAACTCCCAGTGCTCATCCCAAAATGTGCCCTCCTTCATGACTGTCATCCATTAATCCACCCCCCCACCCAATTCCCCTCCAACAATCCTCAGTTTGTTCTCTATATTTAAGAGAAATAACTCATATCATGATAATTTTTTTTGCTAAGAATTCTCAAATTGCTTTCTAACAAATAGAATAAAATCCAAGCTTTTACATTTAATGCTTCCAAGACTGGATTTCCACAGAAACAGATCCCAAAATCTCTGAAAGATGGTATGGAACATGCTTAAGATGGTCCTACTTCAGAGCAAGAAAATTAGAATCTATGCTGCTGTGACTGGGAGGTTTGTATCTCCACCAAATTCATATGTCATAACCCTAATCCCAGTGTGATGGTATTTGAAGGGCAGGCCTTTAGGATTGAAGAACTCCATGATGGGATTAGTATTTGCATAAGAAGAGAGGCAGAACAATGATGCCTCTTCTCAAACATGAGATAGTCTCTTAGAAACCAGGAAGAAGGGTGTCACCAGGCAATCTGCCAGCATCTTGATACTGCACTTCTTACTCTTCAGAACTGTGAGAAATTAATGTATGTTGCTTAAGCACCCCGTGTATACTATTTTGTTACTGACTAAGATACTTCCGTCATTCACTGGCCAAGAGCTACACTCAGGTGCTTCCAGAATACCCAGCTTTCCAAAAACAGAAATCTCTCAGCAAAGAAGAATCTTAGGTGTAGGACACTGTTTTCTTATACAAGGACAGTGAGTGTCTAAGAGACATGGCACTTGATAATGTCTGCTACACCTGGCTTACAAAGTACAGCATGACCTCCCTCTGACTCTCTTTGACCTGAAATTACTTTCATGTCCATTCTTTCCTTATCACCCTGACGTCTTTCTGTTCATAAATACATAGGCTGCTTTCTGCTTTCCAGCCGAAGCATCAGTTTGTCTCTGTGTCCAAAAGACTTTCTCTTCTCTTGCTGTAGATCTCTGTGTAGTTCTGAGAGAGGCCTTCTTACAGCCATTGCTCCATTACTCTTATTACACTCTCCTTAATCCCTGGGCCCTTTGTTTATTTATCTTTATTTCTCTGCTAGAATAAAAACTCCCTGATTGCAAGGGCTTTGACAACTACATTTCAAAGATGGTAGAAAAATGTTAATTTGGAGATGAATATTCGTAGAATGAAAACACAAAGGCCTCCTCATTTTACAAAGTAAGAAGTTAAGAGTTTTTATGGATTAAGAGATCATGGTAAGGAGAGAAGGCTCTAATAATCAACATCCCTGACCCTACAATCTGCTGGCTGTTGACAATTGACAAATCATTAACCTCTCTTCACCTCAGTCACTTGGATAGGATAATAACGGGGCCCACCTTATGAGGCTGTTATGTGTAATTGATATGTGTACAGAGCTTAGAATAGACTTGTTCGTAACAAACACTCTAGAGATAGAAGCATCTGTATTTGATAACTGGGTTGAGAGTAGAGAATGTTATATTCTTGAGTATCAAAATAGGAAATAAGGATGATTTCAAAACTTAAAATATTATGAAATGAACATGTTATTTCAGTCATACAGAGGTAACTATAAGAAGAAATAGGTCAGTTAAAATCTCCCAAGAAATAGAATGGAGGATGAGAAGACATGGAGCAGAAATTAGTTCATTTATTTAACATTTTACAGGTATTATTTAGATTACTGTATTCTTTTAAGTAAAAACAGTTTAAAGTAAATTGAATACAACAGAGAAAAGAGAGTCTTTTCAACAAATGGTACTAGAATGACTGGAATAGATGTGTAAAAAAAGGTGAATGTAGACACAGACCTCATATCTTTCACAAAAAATAAATAAAAATGGATCTCAGACCTAAATGTAAAACACGAAACTACAAAAGTTCTAGAAGATGTCATAGGAGAAAATCCACATGACTTTGTGTTTGACTATGACATTTTAGATGCAATACCACAGGGACAACTCACAAAAGAACAAATTGATAAGCTGGACTTCATTAAAATTAAATTTTTTTGCTCTGCAAAAGACAATTATAAAATAAATCACAGAGTGGGAGAATGTATTTGCAAAAAGACACATCTGATAAAAAACCGTTATCCAAAATATACAAAGAACTTTTCAAACTCAACAATGAGATAAGCAACCAATTAAAAAATAAATAAATGAATAAGCCAAAGATCTTTAGTGACTCCTCATCAAAGAAGATATACAGATGGAAAATAAACATCTGAAAAGATGTTCCCCATTAAGTATCAGATAAATAATTAAAACAACAACGCCATACCATGGTACACCTATTAGAATAACCAGAATCCGGAATACTGACGGCACCCAAATGCTGGAAAGATGTGGAACAGTAAGAACTCTCTCATTCATTGTTGATGGGGGTAAAAAATGGTACACCCATCTTGGAAGACAATTGGCAGTTTCTTACAAAACTAAATATACTCTTATCCTACAATCTATCAACCATGTTCCTTGGTATTTACCCAAAGAAGTTGAAGGCTTATATGCATACAAAACCTGCACGTGAATGTTTATACCAGCTTTATTCATAATTGTCAGATGTTGCATGCAGCGAAAATGTCCTTTGGCCAGGGAATGGATAAACAAACTGTGTATCTAGATAATGGAATATTATCCAGCACTGAAAACAACTGATCTATCAAATTATGAAAAGACATGGAGGAACCTGAAATGCATATTACTAAGTAAAAGAAACCAACCTAAAAAACCTGCATAATATATGATACAACCATATGACATTATGGAAAAAGCAAAACCATGGAGACAATGAAAAAATAAGTGGTTGGCACAGGTTAGGGAGAAGAAGGATGAATAGGAGCAGAGAGAATTTTTAGTATCCTTTGAAAATACTCTATATGGTACTATAATGGTGGGTATATATGATGAATTTACGCAAACCCATAGAATGTAGAACACTAAGAGTGAACTCTAATGTAAATTGTGACAGACTCTAGGTAACAATGATGTGTTGATGTTAAATCCATCAGATGTAACAAATGTACCCCTCTGGTAGGTAATGGTGATGATGTGGAAGGCTATGCATGTAAGGGAACCGAAGGCATGTTAAAAACTCTGCTCTTTCTGCTGAATTTTGCTGTAAACTTAAAACCAAGCTGAAAAGTTTATTGATAGATAAGCAAATAAATTTTAAAAACCACATTGAATTACAAATATTAACATCTTTTGTATAACTAGAAACATAAAAATATAGCATGAAAGAGAAAGTAGTAGACAAAAACATTTTTGTAATTGCCTCAATAATAAGCTTTATTTTTTGATCTTCGAGTTTTAAACCCCCATTTGCATGAAATAACACCTATAAATAAAGCTTCAGCTCACTCTTGGGTTTGCTTTATTTAACTTTACTATTCAAAGATGAACAATCTAGAAGTTTACTAGATTAAAATTCTTAAACCGATTTCCTTCTCTTCTGACATTATTATTTCATACTATTACAATTTTTTTCTAAAGGATTCTGTTTCAACAAAATGAAACCAGTCATAGGCAACATTTTTTTCATTGTGGATTAATAGTATATAGGCCAGGGCAAACATTTCTGATTAACAAAGTAGCTTGGTGCGAATATAAATACATCCATGTTGAAATTTTACAATGATGAAATGTATACTATAGAAAATGAAAGGCCCTAGTAAAATCAACCACAGTCATATCATTTTGTTAATATGTACTCGGGGTCTTTTTTCTATGCATTTACTTCATTTGTTTCACAAACAATGAGATTTTTCTACCCAGGTACTGTGCTAGACACTTCACACCAAACAATGAGAAAAAATGGACATTTTCTCCACTTGCATGGAATGTCCAGTGTGGTAAGAAACATGTAATTTATCTGATAGTTTTCACAGTGGTGAAATACAGTTTGAAACATCTTGGGAAGAAAAGGATACTTTAAGGTAATAATCTGAAATATTTGTCATAATTTAGTGAGATCCAAGAAAGCTAAGTGATTATTACTATTCAAAATTGTAATTGAATGCTATTCAACAAATGGATATTTTCACTTAATGAAAAAATTTGGATATGCTCCTATAAATACACATGAATCTACCTCATTCTGTTTTAATGCTGTGACTTTTTTGTCTTTTATAAGTACAAATTTTGGATATTAACAAACTTTCAAAATATGATCTTTGAATATGCCATAATTATTAGATATACGTCTTTTGACATCAATTACCTATATACTTCCTGACTTCTGCCTATTTCTTGATTTAGGTAATCTGCCTAGTTACGTTTGACCCCTTGTTGTGCTTGGCAACCATCTAACTAAATTCTCCCATGAGGCACTCCTATGCCTAGCACTTATTTGGGATTTTATTTTGTTTTTGATTTTTAACAATCTTATTTTGTTTTTTTCAATGTCCTGTTTTGAGTTGACCACTAATCAAGGTTCAAGTTTCATGCAAACACAAGAAACTAAAAGCAGAGATACTCCAGGGGGAAAAGACCTTCCCAATGGGATAGAAAAGCCTCCTCCTGCCTTCTAATAAGAAAAACAACAGCCCTCTGCCTTCAATGTCCTGGGACCAGGGCATGGATCACCCTCCTTTGTGACTGTCCAATGCATCTGATTTCACCTGTAGCTCTTCCACACAACAACTCACCAAAAGATGACTGTAATTAACTTTAATTGCTGTTGAGAAGTTAATATTCATCGAAATCCCTGTCCCTGTAGCCGCTGGGGTCACAAAGTCCAACATAAACATTTTATGTACATAGTACAATTGCTGAAATAACAGGATGTGCTGCACTGTGATATTTAAAATCTTATCGAGGTTTTTTCTAAGAAGTTTAGTGATCTAAGATGCTGAAATTGATTAGTAAATTCTTGAATCATTTCTCAACAGTTCAATAGTTTAACAAAACATGTAAGTGCCTACTATGAGTCATACTCTGTGCTTGGTTCTAGTTTTGCAAAGAAAAATACAAAACAGATCCAATCCCTAAGGTGCATTTTTACCAGAGAAATAAATATAACACCATATGATGCAATTAACAATACAAAGGAAAGAATCATTAATTTCATTAAACCATGATCAGGGAAGACTCAGTCTAAGAGCAGCCTTCACATTTTCCAGTTCTACAACACTCCAAAGTACACACTGTGCCACTTCAAATCACTATCTTTACTCATGTTGTTCCTTCTGCTTGGAATGCTTAATCTTCCCTGGCTTTTCTGGAAAATCACTGTTTACTTTACAAAGCCACAGATGGGTTTGACCTATTCTGTGAGGAGACTAGAAAGGAAAAGGAATAGAGAGAAGGAGGTGAGTGGTAGTGCAAACAACAGAGGAGCCAAATTATGTAGGGCTTCATATGCCATAGTAGATAAAGATCTTGGATTTTTCTGAGAATAGTAGAGAGTTATTGAGCATTTGTAGCCAGATGGTGATATTTTCTGATTGTAAGCCTGGCATGAATTTGGACAATATATTGAAGGGTAAAATGAGACTAGAGGCAGTATCGCAGAGTTTCAACAGTTGGAAAGAAATGAGTTGACAAATTGGTAGAATTAAAGCAGTGATGGGTGAAAGATGAGAGGGAATATTCAGTAGACATTCTAGGGTAGTATTTTCCTATCTTGTATTGTTTTGGTTGTGTATTATGTGGTTGAAGGAGCCCTCAAATAAGTGCAGTGTAAGAAACTGCAATTAGCAAACAACGTGGAGTCTGAGTGTCAAAAATAAGTTTTCTGTGTTCCCTATTACAAAGATATGAACACAATGTAACTCAAGTTCATGACAGAGTGGACCTCTGAGGGAGAGTTCTTCAAAAGATATTGAAAAAGTATGACAAAAAGGAAAGGACACGTTTCCACCTGGGATATCAAATAGAATTTCTTAACAAAACTGGTGACTTTGGCTGGGCCTTAAGGGTAAGTGAGATTTCAGGGTCAATGGAAAATAGTCAAAACATTCATGGAGACCAAGAACTAGGATGTGTGTCTGAGTAACAGCGAATCACTCTCGTCATAACTAATGACATAAAGTTTGTGGAACATACCATTATGGTTACAGAGAGTAAGGCTGACTGAGGTAAAATTTATGATTCTCACTTCATGTTATTTTTTTTATTTAAACAAGATTCTTAAAGTCCTAAAATCACAGTTTTCTAATACACTTACAAGATAATAATGCATATCATGTATATGGTACATAGTACATGCATGGTACCTGGTAAGCTCTGAATAAATACTATAATTATATTAAAGCACTATACACTGCAAAGCTCTAAATGATAGTGTTATTACTATTGATACATAAAAAAATATTTGGTTATAATAAATGATTACAGATTCTTAAAAATCTGTTGTTCTCTAATTTCAAAGAATAACAAAATTGATATTTCTAATTGGCGGTAATCGTTATATATTTACATATATACCTCCCCATTTTTTTCTTTCTTATTATGTAAATACTACAAACCAGGTAATTTAAAAGCTGTTAAACTATTGTTGACACATCAATGCAAATATTTTAATCCTCCATTGAGCCTATTTCAAGTTATATTAAAAATATTTCAAGTCACTGTGAGTATAACTCACTCAAAGGTGTAACTGCCTCTCTTAACCTTTTCTGAAAGGATATTTTGATTAAAATAACGTAATTCCTCTTTATGAAATAATATAGGTAGCGTATGTAACATGTTTTTTCTTCCCTATGAATTCAACCTGAGCTTGACAGCAGCAGAGTTATTGATTAGATATCATCAGTACTGACATATACAGAGAGAACATAATTTCATTTTATGGGCTGCTATGCTATTAGATAGAATTCATTTTATGAAATGGCTATTTCTAAGTCTTTCATTATAACCACTTTGAAGAATTTTGTTTTACATTGGAATAATATTTTCTTACACCACATTGGTTTTCTAATGGCTTATCATTTGTAAATAATTTAATAATGACCTGTTTTATGTACTGTAGTATGGAGGATTTGGCAAAATATGTCAGATCTATTCAGGTATATATTTAATCTCCATATTTGAAAGACAGTTTACCTTATATCTTTGTGCGTGTATGGTATGTACAAGTATATATACGTATATTCTTTAATTGAGTCCAGCACATGGTATCAGTATTTTATCTTATTTATTTATATCTCATCTGTTCCCACTAAGATTATGAAGTAGAATATTTTCTTGGTATGTATGAGGCACTTTCACATTTATTATCTTATTTCTACAAAGATGAAAAAGACCTATTCCCAAACTCCTCATCTCAATGATCCAGAAACTCATAAACTAACTATGGCCCAGACAAAATCATGGTGCTATTTGAAATAAGAAATTAGATCCTACTATTTTTGGGGCGCCTGGGTGGCTTAGTCGGTTGAGCGTCCGGCTTTCGCTTGGGTCATGATCTCACGATTCGTGGGTTCGAGCCCCGCGTCTGGCTCTGTGCTGACTGCCAGCTCAGAGCCTGGAGCCTGTTTCAGAGTCTGTGTCTCCCTCTCTCTGACCCTCCCCTGCTCACGCTCTCTCTCTCTCTCTCTCCTAGAAATAAATAAAAACATTAAAAAATTTAAAAAAAAGAGAAAGAAAAAGAAATTAGATCCTGCTATTTTAATACAAAGGAAATACTCACTGCAACATTTTGGCAAGAATATAAACACTGCCCTAGCGGCTACATGAATATCTCTGCTTTGTGATAATGGGACCATTGAATGGACTGTATTTGGGATGATAGACATTGTCAGCTAAGTCTTCACAATTCCAAAGTAATGATTCTGCCCTTCACCTTTCAAAAACCTATTTTGAATTTTTCCACTTACTAAGTGTTTGAATGACTTATTCTGCCATGTAAATTTTAAGTGTATTTTGGAGCAGTCTATACACCAAATCCAGTGATACTCTCAGCTAAATGGCTTGCCAAGTGAAGGTTGACACTATTCTGTTTATCCTGCCCCGTGTGTAGGAGAAAATATTCCCTTTGTGTTTTTTAGCATTATTAAGATATAGCTGATATACAAAAATGTTCACAAATTTAATGTTTACACCTTGATGAGTTTT
The DNA here is from genome assembly GCF_008692635.1 of Crocuta crocuta. NCBI lineage: Eukaryota > Metazoa > Chordata > Mammalia > Carnivora > Hyaenidae > Crocuta > Crocuta crocuta. The sequence continues at coordinate 11,324,631 of NW_027532015.1, forward strand.
GACATGTGCGTGTACCTGTCATACCATCATCAAATCCAAGGTAATAAACATATCTATCTATCACCTTCAGGATGTCCTGGTGTTCTTTTGTGGGTTTTTTGGGGAAAGGGAGTTTTTATGTTTTGGTTTGGGGGGGGAGATTTTTTGCTTTTGTTTTTGTTTTTGTTTTGTTTTGTTTTGTTTTGGTAGGAATATTTAACAAATAAAGAATATTTGTAAGAATATTTAACAAAGATCCATTGTCTTACATAATTAAAAATATATGTCCTTGCTCATAAACATTCGCCTTCTCTCCTCTACTCTTCTCCTCTGCCTTCTTTTCTTCTCATTCCCTATGTCTCCTGATAAGCATGCATACACACACAAATCTCCTTGTTTATTGTTTGGTCATTTCCAAGACTAACATGATTACTGGCATAGCCACCATTTAATTATCTTAATAGAATATGTTTTAAAGTATATTTTTTGCATATGCTAAAAAAGAGTAGGATCTAGAGACCAAAAATGTGGGCTATCTTACCTATGAAAAGGTATTAATTTTATATGTAGGAATACATTTAATAGTATGCACACATACACACACATAAGCACACACACATTTTTAAAGTATTCTTTCTTTCTTTATCTCTCTATGACTCTAAGCTTGCATGCATGGGAATTAAAACACATATTCCAGAATTTCTTTCTTCTGTTTATGCTGAGTTCTTTATGGAAAAACTAAGCCAAGAACAAAATGTTCTCTCTTTTTGATGAATAGCTGATTCCATTTTAAAAGGAAAAGCTTTCCTTTCAAAAAGCTGTAAAGTAGAATTATTTAAAAAATACCTCCATCTGGCTCATTGTAGAATATCATTTAAAACTGTATTCTCGATCTAAAGTATTTTATTTGGTCATGAAATAGTTATGTGTACATATACTGCATATCTCATTAATTTAAGCCTTTATGTCTGGTATTGAATTTGAGATTCGATGGTTACATAAATATTGATATTTATAGTATTCTCAGGAATGCCAATATTGGATACACATTATCTCTGTGAAGCCATAAGTAATACCAGCCAAATGTGGCCTTGTCCTTGATGTTACAGATTCAGTCCTGATTATGTAATAATTGATAGTTTACCCTAACATTATAAATACATCAACTTAGCCTTGTTTTCTGGAAAATTGCAGCCTTATCCTTCCATTTGAAGCCATTCCCTGGTAGAATTCAACTTGAGGAACAGTATCAGGGGCTTCTGGTGATGTACTCCTGCTTCTCACTCACTATTACTTGTGAATATGGTAACATCACCAGAAACTCCCAATGCAGTAGCATGCACAATACATCCTTAACCTTGGGGCTCTTGTAATTGATGAAGGTCTGGGATCAAGTGGTACATTCTTTGACATGATCAAGTTATTTGATGGCGATAACAAGCCAATAAAAATCTACTGTGATTCCCCTGTCTGGAATCCTTTTTGGTCTGAGCACAGGCTATTAAGAGCTCAGTTTTCTGTCTTTTTATTTCTCACTACTTGACATAATAAAGAAAATGAAATATATTGAGTGGATGCCTGTCTGTCTCTCCTATTCTCTTTCATTTTCAATTTCTTCTATAAAAGGGGAAAAATGAGAGGCCAATAAATATAGCTGAGGGAATGAAGCCTGTGTCGTTGCTACACTGCACATATTCCTATAGCCTTCTAAATCGTAAAATGTTAACAGCAAAACTAAATCTTGACATGTTGATAGCTAAAACCATACTGCAATATGGCACATCAATTGCCTGTTATGTTTTTGTGAACCAAAAAATATTCTTGTCTGTCCCATTAACATAAATCATCCTAGTTAAAACACTTTAATACTCCAGGTGTTTTTCTTGGTTTGTTGTTCTTGTTGTTGTTTATTTTTGTTTTTGTTTTTTTCAGATGGCACATTCATTGATGTCAGTCTTGGAGGTGGAAGGGAGATCAGATAAACTGTACATTTGCTGTGGGGCTGTGCACACAAATCAAATTCAATAAGCTTGTCAGATGAACATTTCACATTAACCAAAATAATAACCTGTCATATAACATACCCAGTTTCTCTTTCTTCATGTTTCAGAAGAACAATGTAGTGCTGTAAGTACCTCAGCTGCATGTTTTGATTTTTTAAGAATAACTAGTTTTTAAAGAGTTTCATCATCCTATCGCTATCCAGATATGAGTTCTACCACTGTTGTGAGCGGGAAAGTGCTAGGTTTAACAGATCTTCAGAAATATCCCATTGTAGATAATTTTGTAAGACACTGAATGAGTGGAAAAATACTGAACGTAATACCTGGTCCCAGGAGGCAGATATCAATTAACTTTTAAACATACATATAATTGACAATTTTCCTGTTTTTAATATTTAGAAAGCTGAATGAAGACGGGACCAGAGGCAAACAAGGTGAAGACCTCAGCATCCTCTCTGCTAACCACAAGTGGTTGATCTTGTTCAAAGCTGCTCTATCCTCTCCCTGGAATGAATATTTTAATCCCTAAAGGCGGCAGAAGCCTATGTTTGGAACTCTTTCATTTTGAAAATGAACAGAGCTCTAAAAGCCTCCTGAGTTCAAATAAGGTGGTCAGATTTTGAATCTCTTTCTCATGAGATCATTTTTATATGTTGTATCAGTTCAATGCGTGACATGTTTATTTCCTTAGGGGTCCCTCGGGCTCCCTGATACTCATGTTCCCACCATCACCTCCTTCTACACGTCCTGGTTTCTCTTGTATTAAAACATGATAACACAAGGGGTTAATGAATAAATTCAAGAATTCTATGTAATCTCTCTGTCGTGATTCTCTAAGTCTCAATTTGAAGTCTTGAACCCCCTTTTTATGCAACTTTAGGTTTTGGGGATATAAACAAGGATGCAAGTTATTTCAACGAAAAAGCTTGCAGTCTTCAGTTACCCAGCGAAACGTACTCAAATATTCATAACCTGAGGCGGATTAACATAAATGCCATGTAAAAATGCAAATGAAACAAGATCCAAAGGTGGGATGTTGACAGGTTAAGAAAACACAATATGACAGAAACATAATCAATAACGCACCTTAAAGAATGAGCTGATTTTGACACAGGAAGTTGGGAGTCAGAGAGGGAATTCTAGGGACAGAGAACATGAACAAAAGACACAGGAATTCATCAGAGTCCCATTTGAGGCAGCGAAAGCAACATAATTTGAAACATGGGAAGACAACAGCCAGCAGCAGGACGTAAGTTTGCGAAGAAATGTTAGCATAATATTAGAGTAGATAAATAGCAAGCTGCAGAACTTATTAATATTTAGAATTATTTAGATAACCAATAAAATATGAATGAATGTTTTAAGGAGGGATGAATATGAATCCATATTGACTTTAAGAACTATAATCTTACATAAAAGTTTAGCAAGCGGAATATGGGATGTGTAGCTCCTGCTTTTTTCACAAAGAAGCAAGTTCTAAGAACCACCTTAACCTAAAAAGTAATAAAGATTTTCTGGGGTTAGACTGTGTCACTAACTAGTTGCATGATGGTGTCAACCAAGTAACATGTTAACATTTATCCACTCACTACAACAACTACTAATATTCACTAACAATTTCCAGACTTTTTTAAGAGATATACTTTCCACACTCCATCCCTATAAGACTGAAACTAAAAACTGTTATATATATAATATTTATAATTTACTGTATATTANATTTATATATTTACATATTTATTTTATATTATTATAATATTATTTTATTTTTTATCTATTCTGGCACCTAGTAAATATCCAGGGATACATATGCTTGGATTGTCCACAGTATTTGGACTAATACTATGCTTTAAATAAATAGAAAAGTACTCCTATTAACAAATACCAGGATTTAAGAGTATGATGTTAAGTGTCATTCTTTTAAAAAATATTCCTTGATATATAGAATGAGAGAGGAGTAGATTCCGTTGTTTTTGGGTAGGAAGCATCTACCATCTACGCTAAAGATTGTCAGATTCCATGCTTTTTCGAAGTTTCAGACACTGTTGGAGATACTATCATTTACCTACTCAATATCCGTTCCCTCTTTTCCTTTCTACAAAATTTTGTCAGATCATCAATGTACCAAGCTAAAAGTTTCTTTTATTCCTCAGGTACCTCCATCCTTTCCCCTCCCCCCATGCTTATAGCAAGAAATGGATAGTCGTCTGATAACATTTTTAACCAATGAGATACAAAACAAATGTCTTCTGGAAAGATTTCTTGTACAGCACCTTTATTGAGATACAATTCACATACCCTACAATTCACACATTCAAACTGTAAAATTGCATGCTTTTAAATATATTCACAAATTGTGCAACCATCATCATAATCAATTGTAGAAGCTTTCATCAACCCAAAAAGAAACTTTGTTCTCCTAATCCCTGAACTTCCTATGCCCTAGGCAAGTATTTCTCTACTTTCCTTCTCTATGAAATTGACTATTCCAGACATTTCACATACATGTTAGCATATAATATGTGGTGTTTTGTGACAGGCTTATTTCATTTAGCATAATGTTCTCAAGGTGCATGTTGTAGCATTATTTTTTTTACTGCTGATAATATCCCATTGTGTGAATAGACTATTTTATTTACCCATTCATCAGGTAAGGGTGTGTGAGACACACCCATTTTGTGACCATTATAAGTACTGCTACTGCTACTATGAACATTCATGTTAAGTTATTGTGTGGTGGGGATATAGATATTAATTTCTCTTCAATATGTCCAATTGGAAATAGAATTTCTGGGTCACATAGAAACATTAAGTAACGAAAGTAACATTTTGTTTAACTCTTAAACTTTTTGTTTCTGTTAACTTTTTATCTTAATATTTAATCTTTTAAGGAACTACCAAATGTTACACAAAGCCACTACTCCATTTTACTTAACCATAAGCAGTATATGAGAATTCCAATTTCTCCACATCCTCAACAACATTTGTTATAATCTGTCTTTTTATTATAACCATCCTCTCGGGTATGAAATGTTGTCACATTGTGGTTTTGATTTTCATTTCCTCGATTGCTAAAACAGCCAAGTACATTTTCACATTCTTATTGGGAATTTGTAAGTTGTCTTTGCAGGACTGTCTATCAGATCTTTGCAGTCAAGGGTTATCTTGGATGTTCAAACCTGACACATTCAAAAACAAAGAGACAGTTTCGTGTCCTTGACTGGCTCCTGGAACAAAACCTCGAAGCCCTTGGAATATCCTGATTGATAAGTTTCTTCGTTTATCTGTGGCCTTGTGCTACACCAGATATTTTATGTTGAAAGGTGATTTATAGTCAGGCCTTGGGCTACCTGATATTCATTTAAGCTCTGGAGGAACTGGAAGCTGAGTGATTAAGAAGAATCCCATGCCATTTTGTGTTTACATGGTAGACATCAGTTGAACCCTGGACACTTGGGGTTAGGTGAGCTTCCCTAGTTAACAACACTTGGTGCTGTTGGCACACCTCGTTGCTGGGAGAACTAGGTCCCGTTCATACGGCTCCAATGAGAGAGGATGCTAGAAGCTCGGGTCTGGCCTCGCATGGACTCTGTGTTATGCCGCTTCATCCATTGCTTATTTTAATCTGTTATTTTGCTGTAATAAATCATAACTGGGAATATAACAACTTTTCTGAGCTCTATGAATCCTTTGAGTGAATCACGGAACCAAAGGGTATTATTAAGGATTGCTGACAAGATATTTTGCCCATTTTTAATTGGGTCATTCATCTTCCATTATTAAATTATGAGTTACTATAAGTATTTTAGATATAAATTCCTTATAGAGATATGAATTGCTGATATTCTCTCCAATTCTATACTTTGTCTTTAATTTTTTTGATGATGTCCTTTTAAGCTCAAAGTTTTTAGTTTTGATGGAGTCCAGCTTCTTCTCTTTTCTTGCTTATTCTGTGGTGTCTTATCTATAAAGGCTTTTCCTGAACTAGGTGATGAAGATGTACCCCATATGTTCTTCTATTTTATAATTCTAGCTCTTATAGTTAGATATTTGATATTAGCCTCTATAATTTTAGCTCTTATATTTAGGTATTTGATATTAACTTTTGAAATTATAAAGTACAAAGTCCATCAATCGTGTTCTTTTCAATATCAGTTAGCTATCATTGCATATGTGCATATATGCATATTCATTCCCATATGAATTTTAGGATCAAAAAAAAAATCACTTGGAATTTTGACAAGGAAGCATTACACTGAGTCTGTAGATCACTTTAGAGAATATTGGCATTTTTAGCATTATTAAGTCTTCTATGCATGAACAAGATCTTAGTTTAGGCCTTATTTTTTTAAAATAATGTTTAGAGTTTCAGAATGTAAAATTTCACTTCTTTAAAAAATTTTACTTCTAATTGTTAGTGTTATGCTATTCTGAGTGAAATTGTTTTTTTTTTTACTTTTATTTTGGATTGCTCATTGCTAATGTACAATAAATAAAATTGATTTTTTTTTATAAAATTGATTTTTATATTCATCCTATATCCTTAAAACTTGCTGAACTTAGTGCTAATAGTTTTTTAACCAACTACAAATTCCTTAGGATATTCCTTACACAAAATCATATCTTCTGCAACTGGAGACAGTTTTAATTCTTTTCCAGTTTGGACGTCTTTTATTTTTATCTAATCTCCATGTCTTAATTGGCAGAAATAGAAGTGAGTAGAATTGAATAAAAGTAAGGAGAGGGTATGTTTTGTTCCTGATAATAAGAAAAATATATTTAGTCTTTTACTATTAAAAATGATGTTCACTGATGGTTTTTCATAGATAATCCCTTATTGGTTAAAGAAGTACCCTTTTTGTGTAAAGTTTTTATCAAGAAATCAGGTTGGATTTTGATAAATGCTACTTTTGAGTTTATTGAAATGGTCATATGTTTTTGTCCTTTGTTCTCTTAATATGGCATAATTACATTGATTTTCAAATGTTAAGCCATTTTTGTGAGATAATTCCCACTTGATCAAGCTGTACGATCCTTTTTTATATGTTGTTTATAAACTGCTCATATTTTATTGAAGTTTGGTGTTTGTATTCATATAAGATATATTTGTATTTATCTTCCTTGTAATGTCTTTGATTTTGTTATCAGGATAATGCCAGCCTCCTAGAATAAGTGAGACTTGTTCCCTCTTTACCTACATTTTGAAGAGTTCATAAATATTGATATTATTTTCCTTTAAAAATTGTTTAAAGCCATGTGGCCTTTGGCTTTTTGGGGGAGAACTTTTTTATTACTAATTAAATATTTTCACTTCTTATAGGTCTATTCAGATTGTCTCTTTCTTGAGTCAGTTTTGTATTTTGTTTCTGTCTAGGAATTTGTCCATTTTGCTAAGTTTTCTGATTTGTTGTTATACTCCTATCATAGTATTCCCTTATAATTATTTTTATTTTATTAAGGTAATTAGTTAGTAATGCCCACTGTTATGTTCCTTGTTTTAGTCATATGAATCTTCTCTCTTCTTTTTTTTGGTAACTCTAGGTAAATTTTGTCACTTCTGCTGAACTTTTCAAGGACTAACTTTTGGTTTTATTGTTTTTCTCTATTATTTTTTCAATCTTGAATCCATTTATTTCCACCATAGTTTTTATTATTTGATTTCCTCTATTATTTGATTTGCTTTAGCTTTAGTGTACCTTTCTCCAGTGTCTTAAGGTGAAAACTTAGGTTATTGATTTGAAATGATTTCTTTTAACATAATAGTTTATATCCCCACACATTTCTTTATCTACATCCCATAATGTGTATTATGTTATATTTTCATTTTTATTAGTATCAATGTATTTTCTGATTTCTCTTTCAATGCCCTCTTAGAACCATTTCTTTTTTAGAAGCATGTTTAACTTTTTACATATGATGAATTTCCCAAATTTCTTTCTGTTTTTGATTCCTAATTTTGTGTAAATCCAATTTTGTGTTGATTTTTCATTCCATTGTGGTCAAAGAACATACTTTTTCAGTCTTTTTATATTTTTTGAGGCTTGCTTTATGGTTTAGGATTTGGTCTATCTGGAAAAAATATCCTACATGCACTTCAGAAAAATGTGTGTTCTGTTGTTTGGTGCGGTGTTCTGTGATATCTGGGAGGTCTGTTGAGGATTTTTGTTTTATTTTGTTTAAATACTCTATATCCTTATTCATCTTCTGCCTACTTTTTTATTATTGAAACTAAGATACTGAAGTCTCAAACAATTATTTTTTTCCCTGAAATTCTTTCAGTTTTCACTTCTTGCATTTTAGGGCTTAGTTTTTAGATTGTATATATTTGGAATCAGTATACCTTCTAAATGAAATTGACTATTTTTATCATAATAAAATACCCTTCATTATCTCTATTTGTGTATAGTTATTTTAAAGTCTATTTTGCCTTCTATTAGTGTAAGCACTCCAGCTTTCTTATAGGTGCTGTTTGCATGATACATATTTCCCATTCTTTTACTTTTAAATTGTTTGAATATTTGAATCTAAAGTGTGTTTCCTTTACACAGCGTATAGTTGGGACAGACTTTTTTTTTAATGTTTATGTATTTGATATATTTGTTTTAAATGTTTTATTTCTAAGAGAGAGAGAGAGAGACAGCGTGAGCAGGGGAGGGTCAGAGAGAGAGGGAGTCACAGACTGAAAGAGGCTCCAGGCTCTGAGCTGGCAGTCAGCACAGAGCCCGACACGGGGCCCCAACCCACGAACCGCGAGATCATGACCTAAGCGAAAGTCGGACGCTTAACCGACTAAGCCACCCAGGCGCCCCTATGTATTTATTTGAGAGAGAGAGAACGCACAAGTCGGCAAGGAACAGAAAGAGAGAATCCCAAGCAGGCTCTGGGCTGTACAGTACAGAGCCCCTTGCAGGGCTAGAACTGAGGAACAGTGAGGTCATGAGCTGAGCCTAAATCAAGAGTCAGATGCTTAACTGACTGAGCCACTCAGGTACCCCCAGAGTTTTTTTTAGTTTGTTTTTACTCAGTCTGGCATCTTTTGATTGGTTTAATCCATGCTCGTTTAATGTTACTATTATGGAACTAGATTTATGTCTGCTGTTTTATCTTTTTCTTTTATGTCCATTATCTCTTGTTTCTCTATTCTTTTCTTATTTTCTTCTGCATTAAATGTATATTTCTACTATTCACATTTTAACTATTTAATAATTTTTTTCTCACTCCATTTTTGAGTTCTTTTTTGTTTTTCTAGGAATTAGTATATACTCCTTAACTTTTCAGAACCTACTTCAAATATATACTATGTTAATTCCAGTAAGCCCTAGAAGAATTACACTCATCTACTCCTATCCTCTCACTTCTTTGGTGATATTTTTGTTGTACCTATATGTTAGAAACCCATCAATGCACTGTTTAATATAATTCTACATCCTCTAAAGGAGCTGAGAGAGGAAGAGGACAAGTATGTACATAACATTAAATATGTTTAATATTTATTTATTATTGAAAGAGAGTGAGTCGGGGAGGTGCAGAGAGAAAGGGAGACACAAAATCCAAAGCAGGCCCACCAAAGAGCTTGAACCCACAAACCATGAGATCATGACCGGAGCCAAAATCAAGAGTCAAATGCTTAATTCACTGAGAGCAGATATATATTCATAGAGGTTCTAATATTAACTTCTTATTTGCCATATCTATTATCGTAATTTGTTCCTGTGGTTTTGAGTCACCATTTGATATCATTTCCTTAGTTCAATACAGATTTACTTTCATCTGCCTCCTTTATTATGTTGCTGTCAAATATACAGTTGTAAGCCCAACAGTACAGTTATACAAATATTATTTTATAGAATTTTTAGAACAAACAAATTTATACTCTTTTATAATTACATAATTACCTTTACAATATACACCAATTATATAGTTACCTTTATATTTTCATGTGAGTTTGAAATATTGTTTTGGATTACTTAAGCCTAAAATACTTCCTTTAATTTTTTTATGTTTATTTATTTTGAGAGAGAGAGTGGGTGCGGGGGAAGGACAGAGAGAGAGGGAGAGAGAATCTAAGCAGGCCCTGCACTATCAGTGTAGAACCCAGCATGAGGCTTGATCTCATGACCATGAGATCACAGACTAAGCCAAACTCAAGAGTCAAAAACAGGCACCCCTATTTTTTTAAGGCAAGAAGACAGATCTGCTTATAATAAATTCTTTCTCTACTTTATCTGGTAAAATCTTTTTTTTTTTTAATTTTGTTGTTGAAATATAGTTTTCCTGGAATTAAACTTGTGGCTGAAAATCCCTCTTTTCCTCTAATACTTAAATATGCCATCCCACCTTTGGTGTCCATTGGTTCTGGTTAGAGGTCAGCTGTTAATTTCACTGGAAGCCCTTGTACATATTGATATCAAATTACTTATGCCATTCTGTTTTCAAAATATTTTCTGTCTATGGGGCACATGGGTGTCTTAGTTTGTTGGGTGGCCAACTTGGCTCAGGTCATGATCTCACGGTTCGTGGGTTTGAGCCCCACGTCGTGCTCTGTGCTGACAGCCAGCTCAGAGCCTGGAGCCTGTTTTGGATTCTGTGTCGCCCTCTCTCTCTGACCCTCCCCTTCTCACGCTGTCTCTCTCTCTCAAAAATAAATAAAAACAATAAAAAAAATTTTTTTTAATATTTTCTGTCTTTGTTTTTTAACCATTTTACTATAGTGTGTTTTGGAATATATCTATTTCATTTATTATGCATGGGGATTGTTGAGATTCTTGGTGTACAGATGAACATTTATATCAAATTTGAGATTTCACCCCTTATTTCTTCAATAAATTTGTTTTCATTGCTTTGTCTATCTCCTCTTCTGCTAGTACTCCCTTTGCATTTACTAGTATCCTATGCTTCTCTGAGTTTCTTTTATTTCTCTTTATTCTGTTTTTTCCCTATTCTTCATACTGCTTAATTGCTATCAACCTATCAAGTTTGCTATCTCTTCTACTAGTTCAAATATACTCATGACTTTCTAATGAATTTTTCATGTATAACATTATATTTTTCAACCCCTGAATTTACTTTTGCTTATGTTTAAATAATTTCTTTTATTTATTTGTTTATCTATTTATTTATTTATGATTAAAATTTGTATTTTTATTCATATTCTTTATTTGATGAGACATTGCCATCCCACCTTTCTTTATTTCTTTAAACACGTTTGAATTTTGGTCTTTGAATATCCTTATAATGGTTACTTTGAAGTCTTTATCTGATGAGACTATCAGCTAGGCATGCACAGAGCCATCCTAGAAGGACAATGGTGTTAGCAGGGCTCTTTGACCTTCCCTTATCTCTATGCTAACCTGTCTGACTTTTTGAGTATCATATATAGCTATTAACCTCTATGAACTGTCAGCTATTCCCTATTGGTTTTGGAAGTGGGGGATAAATTTTGCTGTTAGTTTTTGGGGTTGTAATGACTTCAGTATGACTCTTAGCTGTCTTTTTTCTTGTTCTCTCTGTTAACCAACTGGCTTAAAGTTTAGCCTATTGCTTAAACAAGTATTGGCATCTTCCTAATTGTTTTACAACCAAAGTCTCCCTTATTTAGGAGAACAAACTTAGACTTGAACTGTGTACACTCTGTCCAAGGCCTTGGGGGAGGACCTTGTAGGTTTCTGTGTGTATAGCCTGCCTCTCCCTTTAAGCAAAACCTCTGAGCTGCTACTGACTTAGACCTGAGAGTGGTGACAGTGGCCCACTTCTGTTGTGTGACACCCTGCTTGACGAGAAGCATTGTGGGCTGGGGCAATGTCTCTGCTATTCTGAGCCTTTCCCCGGCACAGAAACTAAACTCTAAATGTGAATGGGCAAAGGTAATTGGAGCCCCACTAATCTCAGTCAATACTGAGGTAGACTCTGAGGGCTGAATTGGAAGCGGAGCCCCCATGTTCTTGCCCAGAATTTCCCTCTGCAACATAGTACAGGGCAGAATTAGAAATGTTTCTGGCCTGTTCCTCAGAGAGATACTGTAGCCCTTGACTAGAGCAGGGTGAAAGGGAGACTCGTCTTCTTGGTCATAGGCATGCAGTGTAACACACCCATCATGATGTGCGGGTTGTTTAGAAAAGGAGGGAGGAGGTTGTGGCTTAAGTGCCACAGACTCTTACTCTTTATTTGCTTTTCTTGAATAAGTAATTTAAGAAAATTCATTTGTGGCATTCCCTTGAGACAATTGCCAGAGATTTTGTTATTTTTTTGAGAAATAATTATCAGTTTTGGTTGTTTGCTGGAGAGTGCATCTATCTGCACAACTCCTCACACTACTATTTAAGAAATCGTCTTCTTTCTGGGGAACTTTTGAAAATACTTTTTTTCTGATTTTAAAAGTGTTCCCCCATCCTTCTCCATCGTGCTTAGAAACTGAGTGTGGAACAGAAATGGAGCAGACATCGTGTATCCACTGGATGACAGAATTGGTGGGGGGGGGGGGGATAAAAAGGGAATGAAAGAAATGCAGGTGCTAACATAACAGGGCAGCAGAGTGATACCAGTCACTTCTCATTGAATTTGCTGTTAGATAAGGAAAGTCAACCACTGTGTGGTCAAGTCAGATTGTGGGTTTTCTGTGAAACTAAGACAAATAGAATATTCCCTTATACAGACTGTATTGCTTATTTTCTTCAGAATATGACTTACATTTCTTAAAGCCATTCCAAACCCAGACACTTTTCTCTTCATTTCTTTGTTCCTTTTTACTATTGCTTCCTTATAGGCATCAAATCCACAGAATTTCCCTAACCCAAAATTAGTATATTGTCTTATATTCCTCCATCTCCAACATGTGATGAGTCACTAATTCTTATTGTTGCCTCTTACAAAAATCCTTTAGTTTCTCCTATTTGTCCAGACAGAACTAATCGGAAACCTTTATCAAACTTCATTTGAATTACTGCAGTAGTCCCTTAACTATCCATTTCTTCAGTTTCCAGATCATGCCACAGACAAGGTAAAAGGTGCATTTTATTTAAAAATTTTAAAAGGCACATTCGACCTATCCCTTTCCTATTAATGTTTTCAATGACTCACTTTTTCTTTAAATTCTATCAAGAGCTTTAATCTTGTTAGCATCGTTGCAAGGTGACTTATAAAATCACCTATGACAAGCTCTTTGCCTCACATTTTGCCACTCCCCAAAACCTCTGCACTTTGGATAGGCTGAAGGTAGTGTTCTCTTATATTTGAGTCTTTGTATCTATTCCTTCTCTCAGAAACCTCTTCTTCCTTTTGTCTCCCTGGTGAATTACATCAGTCATAAAAATCCTGCAAATAGGGGCACCTGGGTGGCTCAGTGTGTTAGGCAACCAACTCTTGATTTCGGTTAGGTCATGAACTCATGGTCATGAGGTCATGAGATCAAGCCTCGCTTCAGGCTCCATGAAGCCTGTCTGAGATTCTCCCTTTGTCTCTGCTCCCCACTCCCACTCACTTGCATTCCTTCTCTTTCAAAAAGAAAAAAAAAAAAAAGAAGAAAGAAAAAAGAAAAAAAAAAAAAATTCCTGCAAATATATAACCACGCAGAGATGTTANAAAAACATTCCTGCAAATATATAACCACGCAGAGATGTTAGTATCCGATTCTGATCTGTAATAGTTACCATATTGCAATAAATGTTTCTTTGTTCCTTCCCGCTTCTTAGAATATAAACCCCCAGAAGTTCCAACCCTGTGTGTGTCCCTGTGTGCATGTTTATACTTGATTGTCAGGTTCCTAATAGTGTGAGCCTCTGAGGTGTTGCTTAATGAACATTTAAAAGGAAAAAAGAGTGGCCCAGGTGGCTCAGTGGCCTAAGTGTCTGACTTTGGCTCAGATCATGATCGCGTGGTTTGTGAGTTAGAGCTTCACATCAGGCTGCGAGCTGACAGTTTGGAGCCTGGAGCCCGCTTTGTATTCTGTGTCTCCCTCTTTCTCTCGGCCCCTTTCCTGTTTGCACTCTGACTCTATCCGTCTCAAAAATAAAGATTAAAAAAAAAAAAAACTTGTTAAAGGGAAAAAGAAAGGAGAAAAGCATATACAATTGATTCTTGTAAGTACATTATTGTAGCTAAAGAGACATTAGATCTCTTATTATATTAGCCTCTAACAACGAAATTTCAAATGATTTTACACACTTGAGGCACCTGATGGCTCCATGGGTTGAGTGCCCAATTCTTGATATCAATTCAGGTCATGATCTAACAGAGCTCTTGAGATTGAGCCCCACATCAACTCCATATTGACAGTGCAGAGCTTTGTTGGGTTATCCCTCCCTCTCTCTCTGTCCCCCTCTATCTCTCTGTCCCCTCTCAAAATAAATAAATAAACATTAAAAAATGTTTCATAAAAAAAAAAAACAGCCCATGTCTTAACCTGTGCTAAGACAACCTCAAATTAATCCCACAAGACACACCATGAGATCATTGAGATAAAGTAAAAGTACTAGTTATTCCAATCATTGGATACATATCTCCATGTACCTTTTAACCAGTACTTACAAAATCTGATATTAAAATTCCCTATTTTTCTCTACATACACACAAATAAGGCAGTCAATAAGATATCAATAAATTCATGGTTCTGTCAAAGACTGTCTAAGAATTCAAGAGTATTTTACCTTTACAATGGCAATTCTCATGAATTTTAACATAGATGTCAAACACATCATCTCTAACTCTCAAAAAGTTGAAAATAAAAATGAAAGTGAGATAAACGCACTTAGACATACATAACTACATACAGCAATAAAATGAAACAGATGCTGTGATATAAGTACAAGACAGGGAAACAACAGAGGAATCAATTCTTCTTTAAAGAGGTAATGTGGAGGGAGTAAGGAAAGGAGCAAGAATTCTCCCTGAGTAGAATGATGCTTAAGATAACTCTAAAGAGGGGCACCTGGATGGCTCACTTGGTTAAGCATCGGACTCGTAGTTTAGTATCAGGTCATGATCTCATGGTTCATGGGATCCCGCTCCACATAGGGCTCCGTGCTGACATTACATAGCCTGCTTCGGATTCTCTCCTTATCTGTCTTCCTCTCCCCTGCTCACATGCTCTCTCTCTCTCTCTGTCTCTCTCTTTCTCAAAATAAATAAATAAACTTTAAAAAGATAACTCTAAAAAGAAATAGTTCATTAAGACTTCTGTTCATCACAGAAAGCAGAAAGTAGCCCAGAGAGTGAGAGTAACCCTATCAAAGGTGTTAAGATTTACCATCCCTGGGGCCTTCAGAAAAGTGTAAAGTGTGAAGTAGTGTATTTAGGGGGAAAAGAAGGCAAGGTGATCAAGGAAGGGGCTAATATTCTGGTAAAAACTGACACTAGAAAGAGAGGCAAAGGAAAGACTAATTCTAAAGGCCTTGCATAGCATTCTAAGGTGGGGCTGCTAAATTATTTTAGCTGAGCTAGTCATCTTCAATTTTCTGTTTTAGAAAGATTCCCCAGGTGCATGGCAAAAGATATACTGGAAGTCAGCATCACTAAGGAACACAGAGGAAAAACACGTGAAGGACTGTCCCGTAGTGCAGGCAAGAGATGAAGGTCCATTTCAATTCATGGGAAATTACTCAAAGTAGTAGTAGATCATCCTGGGTTTGGCATCTGGAATGACTCCCAGGTCCCTGAGTTTGATGCCTGGGAATCTGGCCTATTAATAAAGGATTACCTGACGTTAAATCTAGACTAGATCATTTTAGTTCAACTTCTTTATTATGTAAGTGATAAAAATACATAGATGTTAAGTGATCAAACCAAGTTCTTGGGGCTGTTTGTCTCATCCTGGAAGGACTAGAACATGACTCCCCTAATTTCCATTTCAGTGCTCTTTCCAACATTGAATGCGGTATTTAGATATTCACTGCTCTTTCTATTTTCACGCCAGGCAAGATGACATAATGGAAAAATAATAGATGGAGTTCTGGCTTCCTAATTGTTCCATAAAAGGATTTGGGGGCTATGTATCAGACAATGACAGATTTGCCATTTGAGGATGTTATCTAAAATTTATGAGACAATTATTATAATCTAATCATTTTATTTTTAGGAATAGAAGTTCAAATTTCATCCAATTTTGTAATGTTAAAAAAAATCATGACACTTTCCTCCAGTGATATATCATTTATCATCAGATGTAAAGAAATAGTGAAATTTTATGTTTAATAATAAGGCGGCTCTCCTAGTATAATGTCAGATAAGAAAATTTAAAAATCAAATTGGTTTCAGTTAATTGCCTTGGTAACTTTGCATGTACCGAAATGAGCATGGGTCAAATTTTAAAAGAGGAAGAACGGTTCGGGATAGGAATTTTGGAGAACATCCAGAGAGATTTGAGTGTGTGTGTGTGTGTGTGTGTGTGTGTGTGTGTGCGTGCTTTTTCTGTTTCCAAGAGAATTTTACAGACCACACAACTAATAAGAAAATTTATGTATACCACTGATATATCCAAACCAGTAATACAGCTTGACATTATCCATCAAAATAACACAATCCATGCAAAGGATTACTCTCTGTAGCTATCGTACTTGATGGTGTTCAGGGGAAAGCACCAAGTTCTTGACTATGAAGATGCTTCACCAGTTCTGCCGATGGAACAGAATGGAATTGGTAGAAGGGGACATTTTCTATATTTTTAGATTTAAAATTAACCCCATCTTTGTAATAAAAACTTAAAAGTTTTTATTAAAAGTGTTCAACCTATTTCATAAACCTTCCACAAATAATTCATTTTTCTCCTTCTCAGACAACACTGCTTAGTCTTCCTATGCTTACCCTTCCTATGATTGCAAAAGTGATGTGTTCCTTCATCTGAACTTAACCGCAAACCTTGCAGTCTGACAATATTTGTCTTTATAGCTACTTTTTCTTGCTCCAAACAAGTAGCTCCTTTTAAGTCAGTCTCTTTCCACAAGCTTCTGTCAGCAAACATATCTTCCCGGCTTGAAGTTAGTCTTACTTTTTTTTTTTTAATTAACCACCATACAGACACCAGCTGACTATAAAACACACAAGGTCTGAAGTTACCCTGTGTATCTTGAATCCTCTATCTTGTGACTTCTTAACTCACTAAACATTGAATAATTACAGACATTAATTTCAAATGAGACAAAATTTACTTCTGAAGATAACAAATTCACTTCATTTTGTTTCTCAATTCCCTTTTAATTCTTCTGTGACCATGCTCCATCTTTCTAATGCTGGCTTTTCCAAAGCATAAATTTTAGTGGGAAATCACAGTGTACTCCAGGGCCAGTTTTAGACCCTCGGGACCCTAAAAAGTCACGAAACCTCATGTTAGAGTTCTATCCTTTGTAGATGGAGGTATTTGACTATAAAATTGGGACTTACCTTGGACTATAAGAGAAATAGTTAACAATATTCAATACAGTATAATAACAGAGAAGTAAGTACCATTCCTCATGGTACTAAAGGCTTGTAAAGAAAATTCCAACCTAAGAGGAGCCTCTCAGGAGATGACCTTGTATGCATAGGAACAGGATGTTTCTGAAATGCCCTCTCTGCTCCACTGTCGAGATTAACTGGACTGGAAATTTTTCTGAACAAACTTCACCTCTATCATCATATGATTTTATAAAACACATTTTACATTTAAATTTAAAATGCTTTTACTCACTGTCACACCAATACTAATAAATAGCATCAAAAACCCTTTCATATGTAGAACCATTAATGAATTAATCATTTCATTAATTTACTCCACAGACACGTACCATACGTCTTATATGTGGAAGGCTTGTACAAAATAATTTCCAGGAGGTTTTACAGATTAAACAAAAACAAAGCTCAAAAAGTTAAATAACTTGCCCAAGGTCACATAGCCAGTAGTTAAACACATGGTCAAGTTATTCCAAAGTCCATGTGTTTTTCATTCCATTCTACTGACCTCAAGAAGCTCCCGGTTTAGTGAGGGAAACATACAACCAAATAAATAATTTAAAATACAGCACAAGAAGGTGTTTTGCTGTAAAGTTCCTTAGAATATCTTCTTTCTCTAAGATCCTATAAATCCAAGAAATATCGCTGAATAAAATACTTTTCTTTAATCGGTACAATATCTTCTAAAATAAAGTCTGAGTGGCTTATGAAACTCACTTGTAATACTATAGCTTGGATGTAGACTTCTTTGATGATGGTTTAAAATGTAAATATGTTTTGGCATTCATTTTGACTTTTAAAAGAATTAGTATTTTTATTCGGAGAGTCTAAACATGTAAATTTCTGGGCACCCTCTGGCCACCCCTGAAGCAAGCGGGCAGCCTGGCCTCTGCCAGTCTGATCGCTTTCAATAAGAGTCAGACTCTGAAGGGAAACAAGGTTACCTAAGGCCTCTTTCCAAGGCAGCCTGAGTATAACACAGGTCTCATCCTTAGCCACTTTGTTGCTGCTGCAGTTGTGCATTCTGAGTCCCACAGAGAGAAATCCCTGTGCTTCATTTGCTTAATGAAAAGAGTATCTTTTTCCAGAACAATCTCTGTCAGTATAACACATCTTGCCCCTTCTCAGACATTCTTACCCTCCTGTGCACAGGGTAGTCAGGAATTGCAATATCCATTTTCATTCCACTGACTTGCAGGAGAAAATGAAAGGGTATTAAGATTTATCTATTTTTACTTTGTTCTCTGTGTGTCTCACCTTCTGTATAAAGTCCACTCACTGAGAAGAAAAATAGCCTGCTCAAGTTTTATTTCTACAACTATATATATATATTTTTTTCCACCAAACATAGCTAAACACTATACCTTAGCTAAATATTAAAGGCAAATAAGCATAGAAAAGAGAGGAAGGAGCCATGATTACAGGTAGGCAAGTCAAAGATGTCACAGAGAAGCCAATGAATGCTGTATGAGGGATCAGAAGAAAATAGAAAGGAATTTTCAAGCTAAGAAGGGCAGGACAAGGAAATGCAGTCCCATGAAATGGCATGTGTCTGGATCTGGGAGGTTTTAAGAGTCCCTGTTGGAATTTGATCCCTCGGAGGTCCAGGAAGGAGCTGAGGGAGGAAACATGAGGGAACGAGTTAGTTTGAAGATGGAGTCGGCTGAGGCCAAATTATAACTACCTATTCCAAGGAGACTAACACTTCACATCAAACATAATTTTTATAGATTCCCTTTTCTGATATTGATTAGTCAGGAAGAGAATATGAATGAAGTCTAAACAGTAACAGAAGTGTTGCTGCTTTTATGACTAAAAGCATTGATCTTTATTTATTCATTCAAACACGCCTTTGCTTGCTTCTCCTCTTCAATATGTGCTTCCTGAAAAAAATTGTTTTAATTATTTACAAGCTAGATAGTTGATCCCAAAGGTATTTTGGTGCACAGCCTCACACTGTCACATTTTTTTCCATGTAACTTTCTCATAAAATTAGAGCAAAAACAGCAAAGCACCCAAAACAGAAAACAGGAAATTCTTCTTAAGCCAATGTATCATTAACTCATGAAATTCACCACTGCCTGAGAACATTGAAGTTGCTTAGAATATTTATAAATGAGGTCATAAATTCATATAAACTATATATATATAAAGTTATAACTTTATAACAACTCAAACAAAACATAAATCCTTAGGCAGCAATATCCAAATTGATTAGCAAATATATCAGGCACTCAATTGCCTCCTGAAATTATACTATAATTTAATAGCTTTTCCATAAAGATTAGAAAAACATCTTTGAAAGTTGTTTATTTATGATTCCTGATTATCTTCCTATTACTTTATTAAAAGAACTCGCATTTTGCAGTAGTGTTTATACTCTACCACAGGATTTGGTATGAAACAGGCAAAACTATAGTTTTAAAAGTATTATGACATCAACTTTATCAGTGTATTATTTTAATCAAAGACAGGGCATTATATAATTTAACACAAATTTAATGCCACTTCCCATATACCCGTTATATATGTTCTACAAATCACTTCTTACTTTGTTTACCTTATTTTTATGCAATTTTGCTGTTTTTCCATTTGTTTTAATAAGATATCCCAGTTTCCATTTGTATCACAAGTTAAGATTTAACTCTGTTTACAGCTCTCCCCAGCCAACTGGATCTTATCCCCTGTTAGAGGTAGGACCATTTCTTCTCTAAGCCTTTAGCACATACTTTAGTTTTGTCTTTATACTTC
Source organism: Crocuta crocuta (assembly GCF_008692635.1). Classification (NCBI taxonomy): domain Eukaryota; kingdom Metazoa; phylum Chordata; class Mammalia; order Carnivora; family Hyaenidae; genus Crocuta; species Crocuta crocuta. Next base: position 11,344,781 of record NW_027532015.1, read on the forward strand.
ATTATGGCAGGGTCTTTTGGGGCAAATCCTTAGATTTTAAAATTATTTTTTCATCCATATTGCTAATTTTCGTCCCTTCGTCTCCTTACCCACAGATACTTTTCCTAGGGATATCTTTCACCTTTGATCTTCAATGAAAGTTTCCTACTTGCAATATGCATTTCAGGTATTTTATCTGATTTAGTCAGTTTTTTTTTTTTTTTTTTTTTTTTATAAATGGAGTCTGATGTGTTTCCTCAAGGGACTTTAAGAATTTGGGTGTGAAAACATTTGGCTTGTTTTCCTTTTCGATGGGGGTGGTTTGTTAGGCTTTGAGACATATTGTGACTTAAAAGGATACATGAGTATTACTTTTATGCCTTTAAACTTTAGTTAAAATTTAAAAAGTCTTTACCGAAGAAATGGGTCATGGCTAAGAATAACAGTGTGTCTTTCAAAATATATAAATTAAAATGATTAGAACTTGGGGCGCCTGGGTGGCTTAGTCGGTTAAGCGTCCGACTTTGGCTTGGGTCATGATCTCACGTTTCGTGGGTTCGAGCCCCGCGTCGGGCTCTGTGCTGACTGCCAGCTCAGAGCCTGGAGCATGTTTCAGTCTGTGTCTCCCTCTCTCTCTGACCCTCCCCTGCTCATGCTGTCTCTCTCTCTCTCTCCTAGAAATAAATAAAATATTTAAAAAAAAAAGATTAGAACTTATCTCCCAAATAACAAATAATACTACTCTCACCCACATTTTACGTTTATCTAAGTAAGGACAATTGGGATCAAATTATAACAGCAGAAACAAACTTTATCCATGCCACAGTCCATTGTATTAGAAACTCAGATTATCAGTACGTCAAACTTTTTTTTTAAATTTTGTTCTTACTTTCATTTTATAGAATGGTTTCTATAGATAATAGGTAAATTAAAAAAGAGGAAAAGAGTAAATGTATCCCCTCAGATTTGTATTTTGAAACCTGATCTCCAATGCGATGGTATTAGGAGGAGGGTTCTTTGGGACAGGATTAGATCAGGGAAGCAGAGACGTCAGGAATGGGATCGGTGCTTTATCAAAGATACCCCTTCTGCTGCCCTGTGAGGACAGAGTGGGAAACACAACTAGTTATGAGTCAGGAAGCAAGCTCTCGCCAGACACAGAATCTGCCAGCATCTTGATCTTATATTTCTCAGCTTGCAAAACTGTAAGAAATAAATTTCTGTTGTTTATAAGCTACCCAGTCTATGGTAATTTTTATAGCCACCCAAACTGACCAAGACACCACTCTTCTTACTCCCTGGAATTCAAAGGGAATGCTATGCTGAATCAGGCCATGTGTTCTTCTCTACTAGTCAGTCTGCATAATTTTGCATTTATTCCACACAATTCAGTTATAAAAGCAGACTCTTTACAAGTGAAATCTGCAAAATCCACCCAGAATGTACATTAAGGACTTTACTGCTATACTTGTACGAAGAATGTGGATGGATATATTAGAAGGAGCCAATGGGTCTAGCAATGGAAGCAAGATCGTCTTCCTGATATTCTCAAACTCCAAAAAAATGTACTCTCAAACATATTGATTATATTGCAGTCATTAATTCGAAGAAAAATATTATTTTGATTAAAGAGAATGAAGTCACTACACTGAAGAACTTCTAGTCATAAAATAAATTAGCAGAGGTCCCCATGCAAAAGAAATTTGAAGTCTCTAGATAGATGGTCAAATTGAGTAGCACTCAGTTTGCTCACTACACTAAAATGTTTGCATGGATCTTAATATAAGAAAACAAAAGTGAACAACAGTTCCATTATACTTTTCAAGTCAATGATCAATGTTTAGAGTGGAAAGGATAATTTATATGATATTAATTGCTCTCCCTTTTTATTCCTTCTCTACAAAATATGCAAATATACTCAGTCTTCTTTCACGCTATATAGTAAGTCTATGAAATCATGTCAGAATAGAAAAAACTATCCCTTTAATTCCTCTACAATAGTGATTTCCAATGGATACTTCTAAGGTCCGTGAATCTTAGGGGTATCTGGGTGACTCAGTTGGTTAGGTGTCCAGCTCAGGTCATGATCTTGTGGTTCGTGAGTTCAAGCCCCACTTCAGGCTCCATGCTGACAGTGCAGAGCCTGCTTGGGATTCTTTCTCTCTTTTCCTCTTTTGGTCTCTCCCCTGTTTGTGCTTGCTTGCTTGCTTGCTTGCTTTCTTTCTTTCTTTCTTTCTTTCTTTCTTTCTTCCTTTCTTTCTTTCTTTCAAAATAAATAAAAAACATTTTTAAAAAATCCACGAATCTTAAGATATCTGCTCAGAAATCCTACTAGATGATTTTCTTATAAAATATTAACATAACATGTGCATGTCTAAGGGGACAAATGTGGATGGATGGTAATTTTGACATTCAGCTGCTTCCTGGTGTGCTGATTGGAGCAATGGACATAGGTGTTAAGTAAAAACTTTCTCACAAAGTGTCAAGTGATAGTTATCACTCACACCGGAAGTGTCCATGCCTGTGTCACTGACTGAAAACTCAAAACAAGCAGTAACCACGGTGTACCTGAATGTTGTCATCCTCTTTCTCAATGCGATCACTTCCTCTACCTTTGCCAGACAGCCAATTCCAAGGGACTCATTAGCTTCATACCTATGACAAACACAAAAATACTTGATTTTCAGAAGTGTAAAAGACCATATCAGATGAGTAAAACTAGATACTCCAAATACAGGATTTGTTAGTAATAGTTTTAGTTCCCCTCACAGAACAACCAATCTTTCAGGTGAAAATGCATGACATGAATATTATCTTTTAGTCTTTCTCAAAATCCATAGTCATCACAAATGAAAAATGTTTCATTTGCTAACATGTCCTTCTAAAAACATTTCCCTAAACCTATCTTTAACTTATTCCTAGATTCATTGTAATACACTTTAGATAATGAGGAATTATTATGATAATATAGAAATACTGTTAAACAACATTAAATAAGAGTTTTAGAAAATCCCATGTTTTCACAATGGAGCTATTGAATGTATGAAAGAAATATCCACCCACACCAGATCGAAATGGTTTGCTTAGGTCAGATCAATTTACTGTAAAGCAAAAAAACCTTTCCTGAAGCTTAGTAGAATGCCAAATATGTGACTAAGCGATTTCCTAAAAACAGAAGTGGTTTCAATTAAATTATCAGTGAGGCAATAAGTCAGAACATTCCTAGAGTTCACGAACATCATATGATCTGTGTGAAGGAAGGTTTTAAAAATAGCAAGTTGGTTTGAGAGAGGCAAACTATTCCCAGAGAATTTGTTTATGAGCTTAGTGTTTTAGTGTTGGGGTGGGGAGGGGGAACCTACGTACTTTCAAATAAACGTTTTGTTTTTGAAAATGTGTGCACACATGCATGCATGCAAGTGTGTGTGTGTGCATGTGTGTATGTGTTGTAATTTTGTATGTTTTACTTCAGTTTGCACAGGTCAGAGATGAACAGCTACTGATAAATGTAGTAGAGATATTTTCTTTTTAGAGAGCCACAAAATTACATTAAACAGCAATGACTATCTTTTTCATCCTGTTGATTGCAGTGAAACCCTCTGCAAATGACTGAACTATATATGGGTCTTATAATGAAACATCTGAAAATATTCCTATTTTTCAACATGGTATTTTACTGCAACGTTTGTAGTATTACAGTACATTAACTATTAGGCAGTTAGCATGACCTTATTTTCAGATATACTGATGGATTCCCATTTTATGAGTAGAAACAGAATGAGGTTAATTCATTTTCAAAGTAATGAAATATAATCCAGATAGGATTTTTGATCATTAGATATTATATGTCCATTAAAAACAGGAAAGAAGATTCTTTTGAATAATGGTAGTAGTTATTACATAATTCATAGACAAATCCATTAATTTAAAAAACTCAGTTAACCATTTTCACTGTTCAGTTTCCCATGTGTGTTTATTTTCATAATTAATTTGATTCACTCAAGCGCACGTTCAATGTGACTTGTTGGGAATTCATACATTTTTATCTCTGACAGTGTAAGTCCTGGGAAATAACATCATTGTAACTATATCAAACACCAGTCAGGAAGGAAAGTCTTGGGAAGATTTTGTTTTCTGGAAGGAATAGAATGCTAAGAATACTGTAACTTTTCCTGTAAAGTTAGAGGAAAATCAAAACATGTTCCTGCTCACAGCAAAACCATTAATATAGCATTTTAAAAACAAAGCATACACTTAACAAGCACTTGCATATCAGGTACAATAAAAATCTACCTTAGAGATTCTCTCTGAGATGATTCTTAGAGTCTGTCATTGTCAAGCTGTATTTATTTTTAACATTCAGCATTTATCAGCAAAGGAACATAAAAAAGCTAACATAATTTATTGCAAAACCCCTAAAATAGAATTTGCAGACTGCATTTCTACATGAGAAATGATAGTTCTGAAAGAATGGATTTCAATCTAACTATATTAAAAAATATCTCCTCAAGGGTGCCTGAGTGTCTCAGTCCGTTATGCATAAGACTTTGGCTCAGGTCATGATCTGAACACAGGTCATGAGTTAGAGTCCCACATTAGGGTCACTGCTGTCAGCACAGAGCCAATGTCAGAACCCCTGTCCCCTCTCTGTCTGTCCCTCCTCCCCCCCACTGTGCGCTCTCTCAGAAATAAACAAACATTAAAAAAAATATTTTTAAGAACAAAAAAACTGTCTCCTCAATTGTCCTTCCTCTTGTTTATAATGCATGGTTCTTCCAAAGAAAGGCATTTATAGGAAGCACTGTTACTCTAAAAAACTGTATGACATTCTAAAAAACCATAGGTAGCTTCCACACACAGAAGGTAACGTCTTAGATTGAAAGTAAAGATTTTGCTTGGTAGTATTTGTTTGTTTGTGTTTAAACATTAGAAACTAGTTAAGGCGCTCAGATCCTCTGCATGCTATTCTTTTATACTTCTATGAGGTTAATATTAAGCTACATGTGCTTTTACTTTAGGTACTTTGATTTATTCTTTTTGCAACATTCTTCCTAGTAAGTTTGGACCATACTTCGCTGGAATAAATAACACTAGAAAATTCAGTCCCTACTTCTTTGGTAGTACTGCAACTTCTTTATTTTGAGATTACTGTTATTTTTGAAGTTTGAGGGAGACAACACATGTTTTACTGCTTTATATACTTTTACTTCTAAATCTCACTGAAAAAAGTTTTAGAGACTGGTTTTGTAAACATTGTCATAATGTATATACTTAAACACAGCAAGCTCTTTATAAATGTTTGTAGTAGGCTGTTATTATTGCATAATAAAGAATTTGACTGGTCTTTGTCTATGGTTCTAGGGAGGAACTTTTAAAACTCTTGGCATTTTCAGAATAATGGGAGTGTTTTTGTTATTCATGAGCCCCTTGGATCACCCCTGAGCTTATGCTAATGAGGTGACTAGCAGGTGGACCTCTAGATAGCTTCAGGATGGGGCTAGTCACCAGAAAAACTAACCATGTGATCGCATATTGAGATTTTGAGTCAGCCCTACATCCAGGGAGAGGAGAGGGGATGGGGATTGAATCCATTCATGAGATCAATGATTTAATCAGTCATGCCTAGGTAATGAAATCCCAATTACAACTACAGACATTGAAGCTCAGAGGAACTTCCCAGTTGGTGAACACATTAATGTGTCAGGAGGGTGCCATGCCCTGATTCAGGACCCTCCCAAACCTTGCTCTATGTGTCTCTTCATTGAGCTGTTCCTGATTTAAATCCCTTATGCAAGAAATGTAATCATGAATATAGTACCTTCAAGACTTCTATGAATCATCCTAGCAAATTATCAAACCTGAGGGGCATCCTGGGAACCTCTAATGTTTGTAGCCAGTTACTCAGAAGTATGGGTGGGGTACTTATGTCTGGCATCTAAAGTGAGAGCAATCTTAAGTACTGTGCCCTTTAACTTGTGTCTGCACTAACACCAGGTGGCTAGTGCCCGAATTGAACTGCAGTATACCAGTTAATGTTGAAATAGGTGTAATACACAGGGACTAAATTCCTAAGGAATGATTGTTCTGAAAAAGGAACTTCAATTTAACTATATTAGAAAGTATTTTGTCAATTATCACTCGTAATTTAACGAAACAACTAAATTGCAAAATTCTGGTGAGGTAGGGCTTATTTTAGAGAGACATATTTTAGTTGCATTGGAAGGAGTAATTGTAGTGGAAGATACAAAATAATAAATGAAGGATTGCTTTCTGAGTGCTAAGGAGCCATTTTTCAGGCAGTACTCAAAGGAGAACCATGAAAGAGTTTAGATTTTTCTCCTAGTGATGCAAAAGGCTTTCAGAGGTAGAAGCAATGTTTATGAATTAGGAAAAGAGTTCTAACGTCCACTAGAATGTAAGAGCCATAGAGCTACAAGGCTGTTTCTCCANCCCTCTCCATATATATTTCTTGTATCCAAGCAAAGAAATATGAATAAAAGTACATCCAGACATATGATAATTGTGAATTGTAATTCTCAATATTTTAAGAGGTCAATTCTAAAAAAACTGATATATATATTTTATTCTGATATATGTCATATTCACTACAATTCTGAAACAATTCCAGCTGTTATTTATAAAAATTAATAAGGCCATTCTAAAATTTATGATGAAAGGCAAGAAGATAGCATAACCAAAACGGATGTGAGAGTTTGAGGACATGTGGCTTGATTTCAAAAGTTGCTATAAATTATACTAATGAAGTGGTCTGGTATCAGTAAAAAAACAGATAGTAGAATAGAGCATAGATTCTGGAAGTGGACATATGCCTATGCAGCCAATTGATCTTTGACAAAATCACAAAGAAAATTCATTGGAGAAAATATAGAGTGTTTATCAAATGATGATGGAACATTTGGAAACGCACATGCAAATAAGTGGATCATCTCCACTTCTCAAGTACATAATAAAATTAACTCAAAACTGACCTTACCTACATGTAAAATCAACTATAAAATTTATAGAAGAAAACAAAGAAGAAAACCTTTGTGACTGTGATATAGGCAGTCAATCTCAAATGCATGGTCTATAAAAGAACAAATAGATTAGTTGATCTTTGTAAAAATTAAGAACGTCTGTTCTTTGAAAGATATTGGAAAGAAAGAAAATTAATAGCCACAGACTGGGAGAATATTTGCAATGAGACTGGGAAAGGTCCCAAATCATGAATACATATAAAAATATAAAAACATTCTAAAAACTCAGTAATAAAAAACAAAGGACCCAATTTTTAAAAAATGGCAAAAATTTATTTATCGATAAAGATAGATACATGAAATGGCATGAAATGGCAAAAATGCATATGTAAAGTGTTCAATATTTTTATTTCATTAGAACAATACAAATGTAAACTATAGTCAGAAACCACCACACAACTATTAGAATCCTTAAAATCAAAGAAATTGTCAATAGTAAATATTGTGTAGGACAAACTGCAAATGGAAATCTCAGACAGTGCTGGTGGGAATACAGATGGTGGTCACTTTGAAAAATATTTTGGCCGGTTTAATGAAATTAAGCATACACTTGGCACGCAGGTCAACAAGCTGAATCTTAGGAATTATCCAAGTGAAATGAAACCTTGTGTGCACTCAGAAACCTGCATGCAAATATTTCTAATGGCTTTATTTGTAATCACCAAAGGTGAACCCAATGCAAATATCCTTCACTTTGCAAATGAATAAACTGTGACATATTCAAACAATGGAATACTACCCAGCAATTACAAAGAAATGAACAGGTGATTTACGGACCAACAACATGGATGGGTCTCAATTGCATCATTCTATCTGAAGGAAGACAGTGTCAGAAAGATACATATTCTATGATTCCTTTTATTGTATTCTTTTAACTAAGACTTTATTTTTTAGAGAAGTTTTTGGTTCACAGTAAAATTGAGAAGAATTTTCAGAGATTTCTCATACACCCACCTGCCTTCACACAAGCATACTCCCCCTCTATGACACCCCCCACCAGGGTGGTATATTTGTTACAATTAAGGAACCTATTCTGACACACCATTATCACCCAGAGCCCACAGTTTACACTAGAATTCACTCTTGGTGTTGTATGCTCTACAGGTTTTGAAAAATGTGTAATCATATGTATCCAACATTACGGTATCATACAGAGCATTTTCACCGTCCTAAAAGGTCTCTGTGCTCTGCTTATTTATCCCTCACTCTCCCCAGTGATTTCTTATATAGGACATCCTGGGAAAGACAAATGGGAAAATTATACATACTAACTCCAGCTCTGGGAACATGATTTTATATGGTTAAATCAAATAATAATAATGAAAACAAATAATAATGCTGACAATAATGATACTACCTAAGACATAATTTTATTTCTATTACATCATTTACTCCTCACACCTCTGGAAATCTTATTCTTTTTTAATTTTTAACGTTTATTTATTTTTGAGAGACAGAGCATGAGTGGAGTAGGAGCAGAGAGAGGGAGACACAGAATTCAAGCAAGCTCCAGGCTCCCAGCTGTCAGCACAGGGCCAGATGCGGGGCTTAAACCCACGAACCGTGAGATCCTGACCTGAGCTGAAGTTAGACACTTAACCGACTGAGCCACCCAGGCGCCTCCACACCTTTGCATATCTGTGCATGTATCTAAATCATTTGTGCTTTAACAAAATTCCACTATATGTAAAGAAGTTACTCCCATTGCTTCATTTCCATTATATATCCCTGTAATCTGTCACCTAATAGAATCTCAGATCATTTCCAATGATTCTTAATAATATTAGCAATAGAGACGGAACTAATTGATAATATCAATGTCTCTTATTCTCTCACTGCACAACTGAGGGACAAGAACTTTCACATTGAGAATAAGTAATTTTTGCACTTTGACTGAAATACAAAAACTCACATACAAAAAGCACCAAATTTATTAATTTTGTCCTAAGCAAGCATTAAAACTTGGGAAATAATGTCATGACTAAGTCTAGGTAGAAAATAAAGTACCATCAATTTTCAAAATCTATACATATGACCTAACCTCTGAATGACCTATTCCCTGAAGTCACACACATTGCAATATATTTTCCAATGCCAGATTTTCAATATCATACTGGTTATTAAAATTTATGTCGGCAGCAACCCAAAGATGTGAGAACATACTGAAGGAAATCATTTAAGAAGAGTGATGAGAGGTCTTTATCATTTTTAGTTATGGTCCTTCTTTTAGTTTTTTAGATTTTAACCTTGCCTCTGATTTTTCAATTTATCTATTCTTTTGGAATATAGTCGTCACAAAAAATTGAGATGTGTATACATATGTCTGCATTTCTTCAAATAGATTTCACAAATGGATTTCTAGCAAAAGCTAGAAAATTGCATGTGTGTGTATATGTGTGTGTGTGTGTGTGTGTGTGTGTGTGTGTGTGTGAATATAAATAACACTGGCAGTGCTGGTACATTTATCTTGCATGTGTTTACTTTTTTTTCCATAAACACCTATAGGATTCCCATACTGATGTTGTTTTAAGGATACTAGGAAGCAAACACTTTCCATCACTGCAATTCAATCTCCAAACATGAATGATACCTAAACACGCCATTTGACAACACAACATTGCTACAAGGTAGTTGTTCAACATCTGCAGCTCTAAAATTCATCATGACTCCGGCAAGAGCAATGCCCTAATGTGCTGTATGAGAGAGGCACTAATTAATCATTAAGTGGCCTTGCATCATATAGGGCTGCTTCTTCTGTTTCAAATCTACTGGGCTGGCGCGGGGTGGCAGCCATGGTAGCAATGTCGTCAGCTCCAGATGTTGAACGTGATGAAGAAAAGTGTGGATGACTGATATTCTTAGAGGACTGTGGCTGGGAACTGGTACTTGAATTGTTTCAAAAATAAGCACTCAACCGTATTTAACTGATTGGTGGGCTGTGTTCATCACTTGCCATATGTGTTTTCTAATTTTCCCTAACAGGAGCTAAATTTTTCTTGATTGTGGAGGTATGAGTTTTTGAGACTACTTCCTGCATCATGACAGAGTAGGATATACAGTAAAACCTTGGATTGTGAGTAACTTATTCTGCAAGTGTTCCACAAGACAAGCAAATAAATGAAATGAAAAAATGAAAAACAAGCAATTATTTGAACAGACATTTCACCAAAAAGATATATCGGTATCAGATAAGTACATTAAAAGGAGTTCAATATTGTCTGTCATTAAGGAAATGCAAATTAAGATCACAAGGAGGTACTACTACACCCTATCAGAATAGCTAAAATTAAAAAGAGAATGCAAAATGTCATGAATTTGGACAACCTAGAACTCTCAGACACAACTTTTGGAAATGTAAAAGGGGATAATCAATTGGAAACAGTTTGGAAGTTTCTTAAAAAGTGAAACATGCAACAATGGATCCCAGTCATTCCATTTCTAAGCATTTACACAAGAGAAATGAAAGTGTATATGCATTCTTGTCTCCTCTATTGTCCCCTCTCAATATTCTCATGAACGAGGATAGAAGTTTTCACCCTTTCCCAGCATTGCTGGGACTAAATATTCTAGTTGTTCTCAGTCAGTGTATTGGTCTGAATTAGCTAGTCTACCAATAAATGAAGATTAACTCATTTTAAGTATCTTTTTTAAAGTAAAATTTTCATTGAAGCATGACATATATCAGTGCACAAATCATATAGAGCCCAATTAATATTTATAATATGAATCGATTACAGTAACTAGATCAATAAATAAAATGTTTCCTATACCTGAGAAATTCTCCTTATATTCCCTGTATNTTTTAACCTTGCCTCTGATTTTTCAATTTATCTATTCTTTTGGAATATAGTCGTCACAAAAAATTGAGATGTGTATACATATGTCTGCATTTCTTCAAATAGATTTCACAAATGGATTTCTAGCAAAAGCTAGAAAATTGCATGTGTGTGTATATGTGTGTGTGTGTGTGTGTGTGTGTGTGTGTGTGTGAATATAAATAACACTGGCAGTGCTGGTACATTTATCTTGCATGTGTTTACTTTTTTTTCCATAAACACCTATAGGATTCCCATACTGATGTTGTTTTAAGGATACTAGGAAGCAAACACTTTCCATCACTGCAATTCAATCTCCAAACATGAATGATACCTAAACACGCCATTTGACAACACAACATTGCTACAAGGTAGTTGTTCAACATCTGCAGCTCTAAAATTCATCATGACTCCGGCAAGAGCAATGCCCTAATGTGCTGTATGAGAGAGGCACTAATTAATCATTAAGTGGCCTTGCATCATATAGGGCTGCTTCTTCTGTTTCAAATCTACTGGGCTGGCGCGGGGTGGCAGCCATGGTAGCAATGTCGTCAGCTCCAGATGTTGAACGTGATGAAGAAAAGTGTGGATGACTGATATTCTTAGAGGACTGTGGCTGGGAACTGGTACTTGAATTGTTTCAAAAATAAGCACTCAACCGTATTTAACTGATTGGTGGGCTGTGTTCATCACTTGCCATATGTGTTTTCTAATTTTCCCTAACAGGAGCTAAATTTTTCTTGATTGTGGAGGTATGAGTTTTTGAGACTACTTCCTGCATCATGACAGAGTAGGATATACAGTAAAACCTTGGATTGTGAGTAACTTATTCTGCAAGTGTTCCACAAGACAAGCAAATAAATGAAATGAAAAAATGAAAAACAAGCAATTATTTGAACAGACATTTCACCAAAAAGATATATCGGTATCAGATAAGTACATTAAAAGGAGTTCAATATTGTCTGTCATTAAGGAAATGCAAATTAAGATCACAAGGAGGTACTACTACACCCTATCAGAATAGCTAAAATTAAAAAGAGAATGCAAAATGTCATGAATTTGGACAACCTAGAACTCTCAGACACAACTTTTGGAAATGTAAAAGGGGATAATCAATTGGAAACAGTTTGGAAGTTTCTTAAAAAGTGAAACATGCAACAATGGATCCCAGTCATTCCATTTCTAAGCATTTACACAAGAGAAATGAAAGTGTATATGCATTCTTGTCTCCTCTATTGTCCCCTCTCAATATTCTCATGAACGAGGATAGAAGTTTTCACCCTTTCCCAGCATTGCTGGGACTAAATATTCTAGTTGTTCTCAGTCAGTGTATTGGTCTGAATTAGCTAGTCTACCAATAAATGAAGATTAACTCATTTTAAGTATCTTTTTTAAAGTAAAATTTTCATTGAAGCATGACATATATCAGTGCACAAATCATATAGAGCCCAATTAATATTTATAATATGAATCGATTACAGTAACTAGATCAATAAATAAAATGTTTCCTATACCTGAGAAATTCTCCTTATATTCCCTGTATTCCTACTCACCAAGGTGACCACCATCCTAACTCTAAGTGCCATAGTTTAGTCTGCATTCTGCATTTGAAATCAGAGCAAAATATGATTAAGAAAGAGCCTGACACTCTCAAAGTAACTCTCCTTATATCAAAAGAAAGAGACATAAAGACAGGAAGGAAGAAGAATAAAATTCATCTAAGAATTATGACTAGGAAAGTACTTTAGGAACTGTTGTAACTTGAAATGGATTAGAATTATAAAAATAACAGATGTATTATATATTTGAGATAATTGACCTGCCAAACAAAACAGAAGTGTGGCTCAAAAAGTTCTGAAACTCCTCATAACTTAACCTTCATACAACAGGCTGTGAGTTGAGAAACTGCTCTGCCCCTACTTAGCACATTTTCTTCCATTAGTTCGTTTTCCCAACTGCTCATCTTAGATGGGGCTGAGGAAATGAAAATATTCTTGCAGTTGAATAAGAGACCATTAAGAAGAGTGGACAAGTGAGCAAAATTAGGTTCTCTTTAAGGAACATTCCCCACCCTTGGAATAAGGCGTCTTCATACTACCAGTCCAGTGGGACTTTGGAAATAATACCTGCCAGTGCCTACTTTCTAGCACTTACCTTTCCTCTTCCCACATGATACTGTTTACTGTGGATATAGTCTTTGTATTACTACTTTATAGTATCCATTATACTAGAGTAGAATATTAACTTATCTTTACAGTTCATTGGTCTCTAGACCTAGCTATATATTATCACTTCCAAACTTGATGTGTAAAACAATACACAGCATCCAGAGATCCTAGACATTGAGCCCAGAATATTGACTGAATTGCATTTGGGTTAACTAAATTCCTTTGGAGACCTCTGTGTTTCTCTGTGTAGAAAAAAAGGAGCAAAGGGTTACTTGGTGACCAGACAGTGAACTCTGGCAAAGATAGTTTATTCTCGCCGATTTCTTTTTTTTTTTAATGCTTTATTTATTTCTGAGAGAGAGAGAGAGAGACAGTGTGAGCAGAGGATGGTCAGAGAGAGAGGGAGACACAGAATCTGAAACAGGCTTCATTCTCTGAACTGGCTGTTAGCACAGAGCCTGATGCGGGGCTCAAACCCACGAACCATGAGATCATGACCTGAGGTGAAGTCGGACACTTAATGACTGAGCCACCCAGGTACCCCTGTTCTCGCCAATTTCTTAAATCCCTTTTCAAAGGAGCCATGCACCTAGGTTTGACCAATGGCATGTAGGTGGTAGTGATGTGTGCTACTTCTAAGCCCATGCATAAAAAGCTTGATATTTTCTCCCTTGCTGAGGTGATCCATTAACTTCTATTTCATATGTGTTATTATATAATCATGGATTTTCTATTGTCTTGGGTACTATATGATGTATCTCTGATGAATTATATAAAGTACAATTTTTTATTTTGTTGAAACAATGCAATTTGGGAGTTAGATGTCACCACAATACAACTTAGCATGTTATTTCTAACACAAATGCAACATAAAATGTGTGTCTCAGGACACCTAGAATTCCATCTATCAGTTCTTCATGTATTTCCAAAAACATACATGTTTCTTCAAAATTTTTTAATGTTTATTTATTTTTGAGAGAAAGAGACAGAGACAGAGCATGAGTGGGAGAGGGGCAGAAAGAGCAGGAGACAGAGTCTGAAACAGGCTCCAGGCTCTGAGCGGTCAACACAGAGCCCAATGCGGACCCGAACTAAAACAAAACAAAACAAAACAAAAACAACAACAAAAACATGTTTTCTATGATGTTTGAAAACCAATCTTCTCTCTTGCTCTAGGGGTACCTGGGATGAGATGAAGGTGAATGCAGATTTATCATAGATGTCTTTTAAGGAAAAAGGAAAAGGAAACTACCCTTATTCACAAAGTTGACATATCCTGAGAAATTGGCTAAATAACATTATACAAAGCAAAGGGAGAGATCAGATACATTCACTGTTTTCAGAGTTTGAGGGGGAGGAGGAAGGGGAGAGAGAAAGATAATCTTAAACAGGCTCCATGCTCAGTGAGAAGCCCTATGTAGGACTCCATCTCACAATCCTGGAATCATGACCTGGACTGAAATTAACAGACAGTCAAATGAGCCACCCAGGCATCCCTAAAATACATTCATCTTAAGGAAGCCATACTCTCCCTTTTAAAGTCTGCAGGCAACAGTCTCATCAAATTACAGGAAGGATCCCAAGATCACCTGGTTTGTCTTTCTGTACTGTATCATGCAATACCCAAAGCTCTGTGTTCCCAAAACGGCCCTTTCTTTTGCTAGTGGTAGTGATTTGCAAAGTCAGTAACATTGTAAAGGATCCAATTAGGATTTTTTTCTTTCAAACATCTAGTTTTCTTCTTCACTTATTTTCTTGTTTATTATTATTACCAAACTTGGCTGTAAACTCCATTGTGGTCAGACTGAGAAATAGCATGATAAAGAGCATAGACTCTCCACTTTATTAAGGTTTGGATCCAGTCTTCATCACTTGTGCAGCCCTGGGGGACAATATGTAACCCTTTGCTACCTTTGTTCCGTTGTCTGTATAATAAGACCAACCTAACTCATAGGGTGGTTCCGAGAATGGCATGAGTTAACACATTTAAGAATTTAAATCAACGTCAGGCACATGTTAAGTGTTCTGTAAATGCAGCTGACTCCATCCAAACTTGGACCTTATCTATATTGTTCGCTAGGGTACCCAGTGACTTGTACGTGGACTTGTGCATAGCAGTAGAAAATGGTCAGAGACAAAAATAAATGCATGTACTTACCACTGTAAGAGTAACTATCTTTGTCCACAAACTTGAAAATGACTTCAGATAAGTGTGAGGAGTCTTGAAAAACATAAATTTATTCATAGAGTCTTTACAGTAAGTGCCTTGGTAGCCTTTAATAACATACTATAAATCAGCTATTTCAGGATAATTTTCCTGGCTCATCTTTGCAAATGTTCTGCTATTAAGACAGAGAAATCAATCCAATATGCCACCTATTGCCTTATGATGTAAATAGTGCAGTATAAACATTTGTTTGGAAGGCTATGAATGAGGCATTAAGACAACTCATCATCCTGGGAAGTAATAACTGATAAGTGATTCTTGGTATCTGTTATGGAACTAAACGTCATTGCACTGTTTGGATAAGGCTCTTCAAGCTAAGTACACAATGTTCACTGGCCACTTTGTGTTCTACCCTCTTTTTCTCTGACCAAACAAAATATCGAAAGCAAATCACACATACACACACACACACACACACACACAAACACACACACACCCCTCCCCTGTGCACACACACGTCAGTGTCATTGGTCAGTGGATTTTACCACATTATAAAAGATTAAAATATAAGTTAAATCAGGAAGTCTCCATTATCTAGTAATGAATTATCCACTATATGAAACAACCCTACCCTATTTGATCTTCTCCTGTTTCGCCTTCTCCTCACTACCATTCTGTTAGGACTTTCACCTCTAGAAGAGGCTGATGACAGCAAAGAAGACAAAGAAGGCCAATTCAGCTGAATTTTGTGGCTCATTTTAAACTGTTGAGATCTAGCCAGAGGGAGAAGAGGAGAAAGAGAAAACGAGGGTTAAAATCAGATGCTAAGTGAAACTTCAGGTTCTCCCTGGCTTCAATTTATCTGGGCTCCACAAACCTCCATTAGAACAGACAATTAAGAGTTTCTAAATTGAGATTCTGTTTACTTGGTGTAGCATTTAAAATTTCGTAGGCTTTAAATTCTTAGATCTAAATGTGCTACTCATGGAGGGAAGAGAATGTAGGCTATTCTGTGGTAACAATTTGGGACTTAGCTGGAAGACAAATTCCAAATGAAAGAATCATTTTCTCAATACTGCTAATGGCTTCAAGGAAAGGTGTAATTATAAGAATGGGACTGAATGTAAATATTGTATAAAGCTTCTTGGCTGAAAGCAAGAGCAGCCTGCAGAAAACATCATATTCTAATAGATACTTATCCTTATTGGAGAAAGAGGTTACTGTTAATTTAAAACAATTCCTAAACTCTAGTGTGAATTAGAATTATAGATTTCAAGGCATCTGCTTCAAGCTTTGAGAGAACTGAGTGTCTGTTTGTCTTGCTCTTATTTACTTAGTTTTTATAAGCGTTACATCCAAGTTGGTCTCTTGACTGACTTTGTAACAAAAAGACTTTTTCTTCCAGTTTCCATTTCTGAAGAAGAAGAAGAAGAAGAAGAAGAAGAAGAAGAAGAAGAAGAAGAAGAAGATTTTGAAAAGTATTGAAATTGAATTTACAATTCAATAAAAGGTATCTCATTATTTAGAACAAGAGGATTTAAAAATTTCTTTCCATCCAGTGTGCCTCTACTCAATGTGCCTCTATTAAAGCTCCCTTTACTACAGACATGATTAGTCCAAGTAACTAGAAACCAATAATTAATTGATGTATTTTCCTGCTCCACTCTACACCAGCACCTATTACGCTGCATTTCATAACAAAAGGACAAATAAAAAAATAACTAAATATCAGGTGTAATAGAGAAAAATTGAACTAACTCCTAAATTATAACCAGAACTGTTCAGGCAAGAATCAACCATAGGCAGTGTCTATCTGTACAGGTGAAGTCAGATAACTAATCTTAGATAATGACAATCCCTCACTCCAGGGAATAACAACTTCAGTCATGAAAAAATATATGTATTTAATAAAGCCAAATTTATGAGATTAAAAATGCTACTATAAACCCTTCAGTTAAGAAGAAAATTCAGGTGGATCATTTCTTTTTCATCAACATATTGGTTAAAATGTTTGGCCAAAGTCATACTCAATCCTATTTATTGATTAGTAAAATTTCATTCTGAATTTCTGAAATAACTCCCCTTTTGTTGCTGATTGGCTTTAATTCAATTTGTCTTTTAGTCATTCATTCACACATGCATTCAATAAATAATAATCACCCGAATGAGGCAAATATTTTACAGAGAACTGATCTAGTCTACATTCCTACTTAGTTTTTATTATTATAATAAAACTTTTCATGCATTTTGAAAAGTACATTGAATAGCATGATGAAAAAGCATATAACCATAATTGAATTTCAGGAGTGGTTAATATTTTGTCATATTTTTTGTATCAAAAGTTACTTGGCAGAAATATTCTAAAGTTACAAACATTGTGTATTTCTAACCCTAAATATTTTAAAATATATCACCATAAAAAATAAAAACATTTTCAATCCAGCTACAGTACCATTGTTACACTTAACAAACAGTTCTGCAGTTTCTTTTCAAAACAAGGACTAAATCAAAGAACACACATAACACTCATCTGTCTCTTAATGATTTAAAGATTTTTAAATTAAAATATACACACAGAAAAGCACATAAATTATAAATACGGAGCCAATGAATTACCACTCATTGAACTCAGCGGTTGCCATTCTTATTAAGGAATAAACTAGCATCTCAGAAGTTCAAGTATCCCTGTCTGCCCCTCTCAATAAATATCTCAACTCTCCTCCCTAAATTGCAACTGCTATCCTATCTTTTAACATCATGTTGAGAGTTTCATCCTTAATTTTCTACAAAGTATCTTGGCTTTCCTTGGTCCTTTCAACAACCTTATATATTTAGAAACAGCACTTCCTTTGTCTTTCACTTAAAAAAATTAAGTCTGTGGAAATATCTACTGATGTTGCATACACAGATCAACCTCAGACAAACTGATACTCTTTGTAATTTTTAATATTCCCCATTCAATGAACATACCATTTCCTTCCATTTAGTCAGGTCTTCTTTAAACTCGTATAATGTTTCCTAGCTTTCAGTGCAGATGTCATAGATATCTTCTGTTAGATTTTTTAATGTTCGTTTATTTTTGAGACAGAGAGAGAGTAAGAGTGGGGAAGGGGCAGAGAAAGGGAGATAGAGGATCTTAACTGGGTTCTGTGATGTCCCCAGAGAGCCCTATTAGGGGCTGGAACTCATGAACCAAGAGATTATAACCTGTGCCAAAGTCAGACCCTTAACCAACTGAGCCACCAAGGTGCCCTGTATCTTTTGTTAGATTTACCCTTAGATATTTGATTATTTATATGTTACTTAAAACATTAACATCATTTCATTTCCTAATTATGTCTGACTGGTGTATAAAAATATAAATTACTTTTGTATAACTCCCTGAAAGTAAAAAGATTGGCTAAATTATTAGTACAAATAGCATATTTATAGATTCTTCTGATTTTTTCACCATTTGCATGTAACTCACAGGTAAACAAGCATTTTATAGCTCCATTTCCAATTCTTAGATCTTTTTTTTTCTCCATTTGTCTTTTTGGCACTGACCACAACCCCTAGTAGATTGTTGAAGGACTAGAGTCATCCTGATTTAATCCTGATCTCAGATGAAATATCTCAACATTTATCATTAAATTCAATATTAGCTGTGCTTTATAGTTATCTAATATCAGGTTAAAGATTTATTTCTGGTTTGCAAATAAATTTTATAGATGTTGAGTTTTAGCAAATACTATTTTTACAACTATTGGGATAATCATGTTCTTATTTTTCTTTTTCATTCCAGTAATACAGTGAATTATTATTTGTAGATATTTTCAAATATTATAATTACTTACACTCTTAGAATAGGCTAATTTTCTTAAAGTAAGCTATCTATCCTTTACATGTTTGCTAATAATTCTATTTAGTACTTTTGTATCAATGCTCATGGATAGATAGGCCCTTACTATTTCTTTCATATAGACTTCATACCATATTTTGTCATCAAGGTTCCATCAGACTCACAAAATAGAGTGGAGATTTTTCCCTCTTTTTTCTATTCTTTGGAAACATTCATGGAAAGTTGAAAATGTTTATTCCTAGCCAATAAACATCTGGGTCTAAAGAAGCCATCTGGATCTGGAGATTTCTTTGTAGGAAGGCTTGCAATTGCAGATTCAGTTTAATTAACAGACAGGGAACTACTAAGTTTTAAATTTCACTTGCGTAAATGTAGGTAAAAAATTTGTCCACATTATATAATTTTCAAACCATTTGGCATGAAGTGGCTCATGATATTCTCATTGTGTATTTGTAAGATCTGTAGTTGTACTTCCACTACTTTTTTTCATTTCCAAAATGAATTGTTTAGATATTTTTTCTCTCCTCTTTTTTTCTTGATGAGTTTCACAAACTATTACCAATTTTAAAAGTTTTATTGAAGAAATAACATTTGGTTCTGATTGTCATCTCCATAATCTTTTTTTTTTAAATATTACTAATTTCAGTTCTTATATTTGCCATTTTCTGTCTCCTTTGGGTTTAATTATTCTTTTTTTTTAGCTTTTTGAGATGGCTTTTTATATAATTACACTTCAGTCTATCTTCTTTATTAGACATTTGCATTTAAGCTATAAATTTCCCTCTAAGCATTACATTAGCTTCATTCCACAAATTTGATCAATAGTGATTTCATTACCTGAAGGTTAAATATTTTTGAAATTTTTTATTATGATTTATTCATTAACCAATCAGTTATTTAAAAGTATCCTACTCAAGTTTCCAAAATATGGATAGTTTTCTCATTAAGTTTTTATTATGGGTTTCTAACTCATTTCAATTGTGTTAAGAGAATAGATTGTGTAATTTTTTGATTATATGACAGTTTGAATCTTGCTAAATTTCCCAGCATCTGGACAATTTTGGAACTCTCTCATGTACCCTGGAAAAGAATGTATCATCTCCAGTTTTGGGATGCAGTAATGGATTAGTCAGTTAAGTTTATCAATTGTTTTCAAATTTTCCATATCTTTTCTGACCTTTGTCTGCTTATTCTATCAGTTACTAAAGGAAATTTAAAATTTCCAATCACAACTGTGGACTTTTTATGTATCTTTTTACTTCTGTTGTTTTTGCCATGCATATATTTTTCATAAAAAATTAGAATAATTTTTATCTTTTGAACTTTTAACACAATGACATTTTTATTTATCTCTAATAGTGCTTTGCATTAATGCAGATAGAGCAACTTGCACTTGGTCGATGCTTGCATAATGGAATGTTTCCATTCCTTTATTTTCCATCTTTATTATTTAGCATAAAATTTAAAATTTGTCTTATAAGCAGCATATTAAAATACAAACACAGTATGATGTTATTCTTTTGATGCATTTAGTTCATTTACGTTTAAATGAAGATACTAATGAATTAGGTTTAAAGATTCTGTTTGTTTATAGCTTCATTATATTTTAAGTTTTTCTTTGTATTAGAGCTTTACTTATACATTTTTACACTAATAGAGATTTATTTTTTTTTTAAATGTTTTTATTTATTTCTAGGAGAGAGAGAGAGACAGCGTGAGCAGGGGAGAGTCAGAGAGAGAGAGAGGGAGTCACAGACTGAAACAGGCTCCAGGCTCTGAGCTGGCAGTCAGCACAGAGCCCGACGCGGGGCTCCAACCCACGAACCGCGAGATCATGACCTAAGCGAAAGTCGGACGCTTAACCGACTAAGCCACCGAGGCGCCCCGAGATTTATTTAACTTATATTTTTGCGTTATTACATTCTAATATAAATTATTACTTTGTATATTCACTTCTTAGATATACAGACTTTAGAACATTTTAACTCCTTTTACTCCCCCAACTATGTGGTATTTTTGCTGCATAATTTCATTTCATATGTATATTTTAATCCCTACAAAACATTGCCAATCTTTGTACAGTCAATATTCATTCAGATTTATTCACATAAACATTCTTCCCTCCACTGTTGATTATTTCTTGAGTTATCAGACTTCTTTCCAGGTTCATTCTCCATCAGCCTGAAAATTTTGTCTTAATACTTCTTTCAGGGCAGCTCTGCATGGTAGCAGATTTTCTTAGTGTTGCTCATCTGAAATGCCTTAAGTATTCCTTTATTTTTAAAACATATATTCATTGAGGATAGAATCCTAGGTAGGCATTTGTTTTAATCACTTGGAAAGTATCATTATATTGTCTTTTGTTTTCATTGCTTCTATTAAGAGGTCAGTCTTCAGTTTTATCACTGTTCCTTTGATAAAAATGTGTCTTTTTATTCTCTAGCTACCTTCAATAGCTTCCTTTGATTTTAGCATTCAGCAGTCTTACAACAGAGCACCTAGGTGTGATTTGCTTTCTATTTATTCTTTATGAGTTCATAGAGATTCTTAAATCAATGGCTTGGTAGACAATTAATACTCATTATGTCTTCAAATATCATTCCTGTTCTATTTTTTATTACTTCTTCATGGATTCCAATCATACCTTTATGGGTCTTTTTTTCTTTTTTGGTTTTTCTCTTTTTGAGTTTCGTTTTGGTTTTATTGTGTCTTCTGAAATTTCTTTCATTTCGCCCTTTTAGATGTTGCTTCATACATTTTGTTTTAACCTAGCGTTCAGTCCACCAGTATTTTTTTCCTGCGGTGTTGCCTATGTTACTGAAGTTATCTCCTCCAGGTATTTCAGGTATTGTGGTTTCTCTATGACAATTACCATTCAGTTCTTTTTATAGCTTTGATTTCTCTGCTAAAAGTTTCAATCTTGCCTTTTAATTCTCTGAAAATGGGATCATAGCCTTATGTCTTTATACCTATATCCACCAGAGTAGGTTCACATTAGGTTTTGACTATTTTTTGTTTCATACACGTAGTGGGGGTCAGGGTAGGCTGCCCCCAAATATGCCAATTTGGCATATTGATTATTTTGAATTGAAGTCACTTAGGAAACATTTTGTGCAGAAAAGTCACACTGACTCTCCTTTATCTCCTTTAAAGCAAGAAATAAATCTTATGCAAAAGTTACCCTCTCTGCACGAGGAGAAGGAGACCTCTCATCCCCACCAGGGATGGGGAATGTTAAGGCTGAGAAGGCTGTATAAATGAACTTTGTTACTTCCTAATTTATTACTCTAAGTCCAAACTTCTTTGTCTTTTCAATTTTGGAGATGTATTATTTTGCTGTCTGAAAGGTATAAAATTTGTCTGTGTTGGTCACTTCTCTGCATCTCATAATTTTATGAGCTCTACACATATGAAATTAAATGGTTTTCTCCTGTTAATCTATCATACGTCAATTGAATTATAGGACCAGGCAGAGAACCTAGAAGGGAAGAAAGAAAAAATGTTTCTCTCCTACTCATGTTTAAGTTGAATTTTTTTTCTCAATGATCAGTTATTCTTTATTTTACTAGAAATTATATATGAAGGGCTCAGTCGGTTAAGCATCTGACTATGGCTCAGGTCATGATCTCGTGGTTTGTGATTTCAAGCCGCATGTCTGGCTTGAAATCCCGGAGCCTGGAGCTTGCTTCCAATTCTGTGTGTGTGTGTCTCTCTCTCTGCCCCTCCCCTGCTCACACTCCATCTCTCTCTGTCTCTCAAAAATGAATATAAGTTAAACAATTTTTAGAAATCATACATGAACAACTTATACAGATATTTAAGGCTCTTGGTGATGTCATCTTCCTCTGAAAAGGTTATAATCTTAGTTTTACTTTTTACGAACAGGTAAGCTAATGACATGAGCAATCTCAGATTACATTACTCCATTCAAAGATTGAGATGATTCTGATCTGAGCTTCAATTACTGTTAAGGCAGGTCTTTGCAGTTCATTCTTACTCCTAGGGTTCTTGCTTCCTAAAAATGTGAAGTGTTTATTTAATAAGGCCTCTCCTCATTAGTGAGCTTGATTTTTCATGGCAGGCTTCCTTCTTTCCCATTGCTCTGCAATTTCTCATCATCTTGGTAGCTCTACAACACCTGCAAACTCTCTTTTTAGTATGTTGACCATATTTTCTACGTACTCTGTGGTTGGTTTAATCTGAACCATAGGTTCCATTGATACCAGTGGAAACCCTATCCTAGTTATCTTATAGTCTATAATAATTACACCATGTTTTCATGATATTGACCTACTGAAGAGACCAAGAAGCCAGTTGTCTTTTAGGATGCCCCAATTCCTCAATTTGTGATTGTTTTCTTCTGGAATTATCTGATTCTTTTTTTTTTTCTGATGGCATTTATTTAGTTAGTCTACCCAACGTGTTTCATATTAAGTTATATCTAAAGGATTTATTAGAATCAGATTAAAGATTTCACCAAGAAAACTTTA
Source organism: Crocuta crocuta (assembly GCF_008692635.1). NCBI lineage: Eukaryota > Metazoa > Chordata > Mammalia > Carnivora > Hyaenidae > Crocuta > Crocuta crocuta. The sequence continues at coordinate 11,368,278 of NW_027532015.1, forward strand.
TAAGTGATTCTATATTCCTCACAATTCATTACATGGAAAGTGAAATGGTGTTCATTTTTAGCACAGTGTTAAAGTAGTGATAACTTGATATTTTCATTGTAATGTTGTACATGCCCACTATCCTGCTTTCCAGTAACCGATACTCTGCTATCATTACATATAATGGTAAATTTCCTATCAACGTTTCCTATAATATTTTGGCAAAAATTAACAATTTCAACTTGACTCAATTTTTTGGCCTAAGATTACATAATGGAGATTTTTATAATATTAACAATTCTTCTATATTTATCCTCTATAAAGAACTTTTCCTCATCAGTTGAGCCTTTTTAGTATCTTGAAATATGCTTCTTTGTGAAACATAGTAAAAATGCTTAACTCTTTACGTTTATTTTTAAATTTCTTGAAAAGAATTTGAAAAATAGGCATTCCCAATAATGATAAATCAGGTTTAATTTCATGTGTTGATGATCATTGTAAACTCATGGATTTTTGTGTATTCAGAACGTTTCAGTCCAGCAGAATGTTTTTAGTCTCTGCTTCTATGAAGCTTATGTTTCTAGGAGGAAGACAGACTAAATTTAAATAACAGATAAGTCAAAAGATAAAGTCCGATCCTAATTAGCAATATGACAAAATAAGTGCTATTTTCAATTGTGCATTATATATGTAGGCTAACTGCACAGAACTGTAATGAACTGTAATGAAAAGTGTAATGAAGACTCTATTAAACACAGTAAAATGTGTTTCTTGCTCACGTAATAGTACCATGCAGGTATGGTTCAGTAGGCTGTACTCCTCCACGTTATTCAGAGAACAAGGCTGGCTAACTCTCTTTCATCTTCAATGTGTTATATAAATTCACTGTGAAGCGATTTGCATTCAAGCTAGCAACAAAGTGAAAAGACTGTGAGAACCCCCTATGGGGTATTTAATGAAAAATGATGCTTCCCACTTTCTCTCCTGGTCCATTGGCCTGGAATCACAACCCTATTAAATCAGGAAAATCGAGTTCAATAAGAAGAGGAGAATATGAATTTTGGGGAGTTGATATCACAGGTTCAGGAAAAGACATGGCATAGGAAATAACAAGCACATGAAGGGATGAGCCATAGAAAACTCTGGTGGAGGAACTTTCCATCATAAAGAACAACACTGATCCTAAAGACTCAACAAGTTCGTTCTCTTCCAAGAAGAGGCAAGAAGAAGGCAACTGGTGACTGAAGCACAGGGAGACAGGAGGACTGAGATTAGATAAAAGGTCAGAAGGAAGAGTAAGCAGATCTTACTCTTTTTACCTTAAACTTCATGTTAGGGATGTTATGGTTTTTACTAAGTATAAAATATTTAATGTAGTTTTTAGTGATCTTTATTTTGAAAACAATAACTTTTGCAGCTGTAATAACAATAAATGTAGCAAATAAGGATGTAAGCAGAGAGACTAGGTAGTATATTTCCAGCATCCCAGGTAATAGCTGACAGAGGCTTGAAATATGATGGTTGTTGGGAGTTAACGAAAAGTGGATATACTTAGAATCCTTTGATTCCACACTTTCTCTCATATTTCATATCCTACGTATCAGGAAATATTCCTGACTCTACTTTCAAATACTTCCAGAATCTTACCACTTTTACCACTTTGAATGCTAATACCCTGGTCCACCACATGTCTCTTCTGGAGTTAACCATGACTTCCTCATAGCCTCTTACTAAGTCACTAGAACCAATTCTCAAATGGCAACCAGAATAGCCTTCTAAAGTCCAAGTTAGGGCATGTCACTTCTCTGGTCAGAACTTTCTAATGACTCCCCATCTCTTTCAGTACCAAAGCTAAAGTCAGGACAATGACTCACAAGGCTGTCTATGAGCTGATTACTTTCACTTAATGATTTTCTTTCTTTTCAACTCTTGTCTCTGACACACTCCATCTGGCTTCTTTCCTCTTTCTGTGAAAACACCAGTCATGCTCCCAACTTGGAGTTTTTATTCTATTCCCTCAGCTAGTTCTCTTATCAGTTCCACTTCCCTGCCTTTTTCCTGTCTTTTCTACAATCTCACATTCTTACTGAGGCTTGTGAGAGTTAAATGGTTGAACCCAGTGATGAGTACCACCTCACCACAGGTCCTCACTCACTCCCCTTGCTCTATAGTCTTCATTGTGTAATTCACTTTCTGACATTCTCTATACTCATAGTGGGGGGCCTGAGTAGCTCAGTTGGTTAAGAATTCTACTCTTGATCTTGGCTCAGTTCATGATCTCACAGTTCATGAGTTCAAGCCCTGCATCAGGTTATGTGCTGACAGCATGGATACTGCTTAGGATTCTCTCTCTCTCTCTCTCTCTCCCTCCCTCTCTCTGCCCCTTCTCTGCTTGCACTCTCTCCTCTCTCTCTCTCTCTCAAAATAAATAAATAAATAAATAAATAATTCACTTAACTATTTTTAATAAAATAATAAATATAATGTTGATAGCTTATTACTTGTTTCTTTTGCACCCCTACCTGGATTATAAGCTCCATAAAGGTAGGTATCTACGTTTTGTTCACTAAGGTCTTCAAATTTCTAGAATAGAGCCTAGCACATAGAAGACTTTACTAAATGAAACTGACTGATTTAATGAATGAATAAATGAATTAGTGAAGGCAGAGAATTAGTGGGAAGTATGAAGAAGGGACCCAATTTCCTTTTTAAGGATGTGGTATATTATCACAAATATGGAAGTCAGTGAGAAGTAGAGAGGGTGCTCTAGAAAGGTCTATCAGATATTATTGGCCAAGATGCTTATCAGTTTGTATTCATTCAAGGAACTCAGAAGCCACGTTCATTTGGAACTTATACAATAGTAGATAAAGAAGGCAGTCTAGCCAATATTAACTAGTGAGGAATAAAGAAATCACATGAAATATTACCCTAAACAATTAATTTTCAGTCTGTTTTTCATTTTTGCAAGCTGCCTGGTTTAATCTGCTCAGGTTTTACATTTAAAATAAAATAAGAAAAGGTCAAATATACATATATAGAGATTAAGTCTCTCATTTCTAAGACTCCTAAGCATGCACAATTGATTTCTGGGTATGCTTGGGAGATTATAATTAAAGAAGTATATTCTGTATTCAAGGTGAAAGTCACTTCCATTTAAATAGAAAGCAATAAGAATCATGTCCATTGTTCATATTTAGCTCTGCCAACTGGTATTGTCAATCGCTGGAAGGTAAAAGAAGTGATTTTTTTTTTTTAACCCAAATGACTTAACCAGAAAGGAAGTGAGAACAGAAAGAAAGGGAGATTAAGTATCACTGTTTGAATCTGACTCATTTGGTGGCTGTGGGCTTTTCAGAATCAAGCCTTTTTCTGTAATTTTGTTCATTTTATGGGCATCTTTCCAACTCTCCAGGTATCTTCTCTCTCTCTCTTTCTCTGCTTCATCTTTTTCATTAATAGTTCAATCCAAGTGCAAAAATACCACGAATGTTAGATCCTTACACTGAGTACAATGGGGCACACATCCTTGGAAAATTCACTCTGGGACTTTTTCCAGTCTAAAAGGCCTTAAGTTTGGCACCTTTATTTTATACCTCCAGGGCATTTCAGTCAACAAAAAGGGATGTCTTTTTTTCTACCTACTATTGTAATCAAGCACAGTGGAAAGAATGACAGTGGCCACTATGACCAAGAGTCACTCATATTTTTTTTGAGATTTGGAATAGCATAAGTGACTGAAGACTTATCTCTCTAACATAACTTATTTTCAACTATTCAATCCTTAATATTTATCATTGTATGATTAGTAAAGTCAATTTGCTAATAGAAAATATACATATATGTAAAACTATATTCTTAGTATCCAAAAATGCAGAATAAATTTATGCCCATGCTCAAATTTGAGTTAAAAATCTAAGTTTCAGTTACATAATCTGTGCCAAGTTTATCTGTTGAGGATAATTTTTTTCCACTAGAAAAAAAACACATTTTTTTGAGAGAGAGAGAGCAAAGTGGGGGAGAGGGGCAGAGGGAGAGAGAGAGACTCACAGAAAGAATACCAAGCTGACTCCATACTCAGCACAGAGCCTGACATGGAGCTTGATCCCACAACCCTGGCATCATGACCTGAGCCAAAATCAAGAGTTGTATGCTCAACCAAATGACCAACGCAGGTGCCCCAGAAAAAAATTGTATAAAAATATTTATCCACTATAAAATATTGACTAATCACTTATGATATTTTCCTTTACATGTAAATCTACAAAGAATAATCCAGAAATGATCAATACAATAGCTAAAAAAAAAACTCTATTGATACTTGGTTATTTATAATAGTATAATATAATTGCCTATGTGAAGAAGGAGGGAGAAGATAAGAAGTTGAAAACAGCCATGGATTTAATCAAACCTTAGAAATACATTAATCAATAGTCATATCTAAGCTATGATTAAGGAAGCTGAGGAATATTCTATATAATGATTTTGAATATACTTTTATATCAACGATGGCAGCAGAAACAAGCAGGAGTAAAGGAAAGTAAGATACTGTATAGCAGGCAGTTTTTCTCCTTGGTAATCACTTCTCCATTTCTCTCCAATGACTCCTAAAACTTGGACACCCTTTCTTCTTAAAAGGAATGGTATTCCATCTACATATGTAAGTGATGGAAGCAAACACTTGCTGGGTCCTGCCTGCTCACCCAACATCATGGTTCATGGAGACTCTCTTCCACTTCTTGTCCCTGTGGTATAAATGATAAAAAATTACTTGTCTGAGAAAGATTTGCCTTCATCACTTCTTGAAAATTCTACACTATATTGAGAACCTTGATGACTTCTAATTGTGTACTTTTTCCTAGATTGTTTAAATTTATTTTTATGAGTTTACAATAACCTGACAATCTTAAAAACTGGACATAAATAATATGATTATATATTCTCTAATTTGATTAATAAAATACATTTTGTAGAGACAATGACATTTGCTAGTTCATGTAGACTACACAGCCATGGTTAAAATGAATCTTCTTCAAGGGAACCATTTGTAAAATGTACTTTCTCAGTCACATACTTTTATATTTTCAGAGACTCGTTACAGTTTTAAAAAATAACAAATAAATATAGTGTAACCTAACCATTATATATAAATAGTTCCCAGTCACTTTTAGGCATAGTACAAAGTATTCCTGGGACACCTGGGTGGCTTAGGTGGTTAAGCATCTGACTTTGGCACAGGCCATAATCTCACAGTTCCTGGGTTCGAGCCCCACATCAGACTCTGTGCTGACAGCTCAGAGCCTGGAACCTGTTTTGGATTCCATGTCTCCCTTTCTCTCTGCCTCTCCCCCATCATTCTCTCTCTCTCTCTCTCTCTCTCTCTATCTATCTCTCTCTCTCTATCTCTATCTCTCTCTGTCTCTCTTTCAAAAGTGTATAAATGTTGAAAAATATTCAAAGCATTGTTGTTGTTAAGTTTTGATATTTTTAAAATCTTTTTCCAGAAAAGATACATTCTAGAGATTTAGAGAATGGTTCTAGCAAGATCATATACAGAAACAGAACACTAACCTACAGGCTTGTCAGTAGTCTACTTGGGAAACTAACTCATAATCTTTGTAGCAATTGGTCCAGAATGGCCAGGACATGACAGTGACTGCTACCTTCCCAAATTTTGCCTACCTCCCAATACAGGGTGAATCATAGAAAGCCAAATATGCCCTTTAAACAATCAGATAGGACGCCCTCCTTCTAGATAACTCACTTGTAGCTTCCCCATGCCAATGACCTCCAATCAGACCATATCGAAAGCCATTTTTATCACTATAAAGCTCTTCTTTCCCCTACCTGTCTTTGAGTCTTTACCAAACTCAAGTAATGGTGGCTGACTAACTTGCAATACTAAGCACTGAATAACTAGCCTTTGTATGTACTCATTTGGGTGGTTTTAGTTTATTTCCACAAGGTAGACCATTAAGTAATGACTGTACTTGAAAGTCTGTTAAAATTTGAAACAATAATTTTACTAACAAAAGCTTGCTTGACTTCCAAGGCCTAATGTAATCAAAACTTCAAAGGCAAAATTGTCTTTGCTGTGATTTGAGTAAAGCATCTAGCTAAGTGTTCTTGTTCTATCTGTGTATATGCATAGTTTACATGAATGCACTTCCAGATGAGTTTTCCTCAGTAGACTGAGGTCAGAACAATACTAAAAGGAAAAAAAAAAAAGATGGAAAAAAGCTCTTGCAACTCAAATGGGCTTTTAAAAAGAATATCCAAATTACAGCTAACACAACTGGAATTGAAATGAACCAAGAATACCTTTAAGCCTGGAACAAAGGCCCAAAGAAAAAGATCCCTGCTATTGAAGAAATAAAAGTATCCATCTCTAATGTGGCAGAAGTTGGTGAAATATTCAGCTCCTGGAGCAAAACAAAGTAAAGAAGAAGCCATTTTTAGATAAGAGGACAAAACTAATGGATATTCTCAGCAAGCCTGAAAGCTATGTTACCACAATAGTAGAAAGATAATGGTTTCCACCTCTACAATTCCTTTCAAAGATTGTTTTGCCAATATACAGTGTAAAGGAAACACTTTACAGTGTAAAGACTAATAATTGCTTGTCAGTATTGACGAAGCATGACTGGCATCGTGACGGAGAAGATCTGGGGGAAGGTGGATGCCACATCACAGCTACAGCGGATACTAACGGGCTGTGCTATATTCACACCAAAGGAATGAGAAAGGAAGGAACATTTGAAGGTCAAGTTAAATGAGCTGTTTACATCTTTCCAGTTAAAACACATTTCAAAGGCCAAAGGATTTGAGTCATTGAGGAAATTTAAAAAGGTGCAAAATGATGCAACACATCACATTAAGAGTTACAATTCTGTGTGCCAGGCTCAATTACAAGTGTGTTGAGAAAGCTTGATGGCAGAATCTTATAAAAGCAAAATTGTAAGCCATCAGGTCTCTCTCTGTAGGGGACAAAGCCTATATGCTACACTGAAGACTAAATCCTCAAAGAGATGTAATACAAACACTGAAACAGATTTAAGGAATTCAAAGGGAGTTTGGACATTCTGCAATAAAAGGAAAATATAGTGCATTAAAATTACTATCTTCACTTTCAAATAAAGAAGGCTTAAGAAAACAAGTAATAAAGAATCCACTACCTTTAAACACATACTGAATTCTTGCCATATATATCTAGAAATATAAAGTCAGCCTGGAACTGGAGAAACTTACAGTGTACAGAGGGTAAAATTAGACAATCACGAGTGTTAAAAGTGCAGTGATAAGCATTTAGTACCTTTGCATTCCGTAATCAGAATAGCATATTTCGCAGAAAGCCCTTAGAACACAAATAAAGACCTCTCACAAGATGAATGTGTATGTGGAATTTAAGAAACAAAACAAATGAGCAAAGAGATAAAAGAGAGAGAGAGGAAAACCAAGAAACAGACTCTTACATAGAGAAAACAAAATGATGGTTACCAGAGCCGGGATGGGTGGGAGGAGGGGTTGAAAAGGTGGTGGGGATTAAGAAATGCACTTGTGATGAGCACCAGAAAGTGTTGGAAGTGTTGATTCACCATATTGTACACCTGTAACTAATATTACACGGTATGTTAACTAAAAAACAAAAACAAAAACAGAGACAGAAAAACAAATGGAATACATATAAAAATAGTAGCTTTGTATCCACATGTTTAAATGACTTCCCTGAGGATTTTAAAACAAATTCATTTTTATATTATCTCCTTTCCCCTGATTCCAGTAATACCTGGAGTTGCAGAGCTCCATATATTTGTCACTAAGGTTTATCTAGTCTTGTGCTTTTCATTGACAGTAGAATCCAAACATCTTGAATCTGAAAAATAATTAATAACATTTAATTATGTCATGGTCAGATTTGCCATACATTAGCTTTGCCATTATCCACCTGCGTATCAACAGTAAGACTCATTTGACAGGTATTTTTCTTCTGGTTCAACCTAGCCACAACTCACTCAAGGATACTGAGGCAATGAAAATGTTAGCAAATCTCATTCTCAGTCAACAAATTTGATGCTATGTCAATTTGTTGTTTTGCATGTGTGTTTACTCTGTACTTAAGCAACCCCCCTGTTCAACAACCATCCAGATCCAGGGAGACGAGAGCCAACCTCCGTAGGGTTTTCTACCTGCAGAAAAATTCAGCACTAAAGCATAAATAAGATTTCATACTCCTGAAAACACTCCTCTCCAATGTTAACTGGAGATTCTTCTCTGTTAAGTTTTAAAATAAAAATATTCAAGGGGTGCCTGGGTGGTTCTGTTAGATAAGCATCAGACTTGATTTTGGCTCAGGTCATGATCTCATGGGTTGTGAGTTTGAGCCCTACATGGGGATCTGTACTGACAGCACAGATTCTCTCTCTCTCTCTCTGACAGCTTGGGATTCTCTCTCTCCTTCTCTGTCTCCCCCTCCCCTACTCATTCTTTCTCTAATAAATAAATAAACTTAAATAAATAAATAAACAAATAAATAAATAAAATATAAATATTCATTTTACTTGGTGGCTTCTTAAAACAGTCTCAGAGGGGCTATCCAAAATGTGATGTCACCCACCTCATACCTAACTTCACATTAGCTACATGGTTACTTCACAGATAAAATGTAGATTTAATTCTTCTATAGACCAGCCAATTTTTTTTATTAAACACTCTAATGAATCTTCTAATACCCTCCTCCCCTTTTGCTTGTGTTACTTCTCTAACTTTTTCTTTCTTTTATCAGCAGTTTTATTCAAAGACTTATATCGATTTGGTATGTTTTCTCAAATTATATCCTTGTTAAGGAATCAAAAATCTCTCTGTCCTTCAACAAGAAATGGCTTTCGTAGCTATTACACAAATGATCCTTTTTTAAGTAACTACTTCTGCAAACACCTTCCCACTGAGAATTTAACTGAGGTCCTCATTATATCTCACTGGGGCGTTTGCAACTGTCTTCAAATTTGGCCTCCATGTTATTGTCTCTTTCTACTGAGTCCACTCCCAACACTGCTACCTAAGTTATTTTCCTGAGACCAACAGTTCATGTTACTTTCTGCTCAAACACCTATTGTTGACTTATTTAATATAATTTATTGTCAAATTGGCTCACATACAGTGTGTACAGTGTGCTCTTGGTATTGGGAGTAGATTTCCATGATTCATCACTTACGTACTAGACCCAGTGCTCATCCCAACAAGTGCTTTATCACTTACAGAATAAAATAAGAATTTCATAACTTCACAAAGATTATCCCCAAGATAGCATTTTCTCCATTTTCTTCCTTCCTGATACATAGTCATCAAACTCCAGCCAGCCAGTACATTTACTCATGTGGAATATGACTATCAGTGTATAAGCTGGTTTAGAAAATAGCATGGTATACTAGCCTGAAATACCTCTCAGTTCTCTTGCACATGGCAAATCTATATTTACTTTCAGGGTGAGCTTAATTTTTACCTTTTGGTAGACTTGGATCTCTTAGAAGTAATTTTACCTTCTCTTGATTTCTGAAGGAACTTTGTCCATACAACTACCATATAACATCTAGTTCCCATAACTTTAATTTATATGTGTGTGCTCCCATTTATTTCACCACTAGTGATCTTCTGGAAGGAAACACATATTCAGTTTTGCATTTCAAGACCTTGCGTAGAACATCCAACATATGTTGTCAATAAGTATTTAACATAGAAATGAATGAGGACAATAATTAATTAATATTACTCTGTGATACATAGTATGCACTAATCTTTATGCAGTCTTTTAATGATAGAAGAAACTAGAACATAGATGGCATGGTATAAGATCATCTGTATTAAGGATTAAAAAAAAAAGATGACATTTGAATAGTGTGAGGAACACATATGGAATATACAAGAACTCACACAATTAGCGAAGCGTAACTTTGGTATCTTCTCATATCCCGTGAAGGGTGTCCATGCTTGTAGGCAGCTACTCTACATATTGTATTGTCAGGTTTCAAAATGACAGATCCAAAAGCTTTTACAAAATTTACATTCTCCATTGGGATACATGGATAGTAAGTGGGTCCTGACTTCTAAAACAGAGACACCCTTAACGTGTGTGTGTCTGTGTGTGTGTGTGTGTGTGTGTGTGTATCAACATGAATATATTCCAGAAAGTATCTTAATTTTAAAACTCTGAGTGAAGTTAGGAGCTTATTGGTAAAAGATAAAAGTTCTGTCAACAGGTTATGACTTGTTTTTAGTTCAGAGCTAATTATTCTCATGTCATATGAGATTTTATGTACTCAATTTCTTTACTCCCATAATTCACTTATTACTGCTCCAATTAAGCTATAATTTTTGAAGATAGTAAAATAATTAAAGCAGGAGATATATTTATAACTTTCAGTGTAAGCACTCTAAAACTATCACTTGTGTCAGTAACTTTCAAGAAATTTATTCAAGAATAATTCTTCTTAACAAGAACAAAACAAAAACAATGTAATTTTAGAAATATTTATGTATTTAATGCTCTTTTATTTTTTAAGTTTATTTATTTATTTGGAGAGAAAGAAAGTGAGAGGGAGAGAATCCCAAGCAGGCTCTACACTGATAGCACAGAGGCAAATGTGGGACTTAAACTCACAAACCATGAGATCATGATCTGCGTCAAAATCAAGAGTCAGACACTTAACCCACTGAGTCACCTAGGTGCCCTAATGCTCTCTTAGATGTCCATGAAGAAACAGAATACATAAGAAATATGGATGTCATTTCAAAGGAATACTTAGTGAAAGATGATAATCAGTGTCCAGAGTATGGAGGAGAAAAAAGAGTACAAACAAACAAACAAAACATAAAAACAAAAAACCACTAATATCCAAGATTTTAAAATCAAACTGAAAGGTTTGTCCCAGGATCCTATTAGGTTCCACTGGGGAGAATGTTTGTATGCTTTTTTCATATTTGGAGCACAGAATCTGATAAAATTTTTCTGCTGAATCAACAAAAACTTGACTTCCATTTTACTTGCTGGAAGTTTAGATTTGTCATTTTTACTTTCATTACCTTTTATTTTTCCACCTTTTCCACACTTTTGCTTCTTCTCTGTCAGTATAGTGTTAAAGATATGGATATTAAAGTTTTTGCAGGTCCTTTGAATTATTTAAAGAAAATATCTATTTCTACACAAACATGTTTTTGATGATGAGTTAATCTAATGGTAAGAATTTACAAAGTGGGGAGGCATTATTTGAAAAAATTAATCTAAAAATTCAAAATTGTCTGTTCTTTATAACACTGTAATGCACTTTGTAACTCTTCGTTAATATTGTATCACTATCATGGTGTTATTTCCCAAAGGGCTTAAGGCAGAACTACAAAAACAATGTGATGATGACAAATTAGTACTATATGGTACTTTCAATATGGGAGACATGATGCAGGACAGACCTGCTAATTATAAGATGTCTCTATAATAAAGCAAATAGACACAGCCATGTTCATGAGGCAAATAGGCTAAAAAAAATTAAGGTGTATCCTCCGTGGAATGAACAAATGTTATCTACTCCCAAAATCTTTCAAATAAACATGGTTTAAAAAAATATTGAGGAAAGGAAAGAACATGGGCTTGTAAGCATGGAGTGAATGGAGTGAGCAAATCCAGAATTAAAACCAGATTTAAAGAAGATGGCCTTTGAATCTTTTGTTCAAGATTTGTAGTAGGAAATTTGTTAACTTTTACTGAGACGCATAAAAAATACTTGAAGGAATGCAGGCAAATTAAGTGGGGATGATCAGTGCTATAAATCAATAATCAATGTTTTTCAATATTATTGACTTTATATGCCTTAATAACTCACATAGGTACCATTCCATACCACCCAACATATCCTGTGAGCCTATGTTCACGGGCACCCATTCTTCTCTTTTTATATTATAGGGGATGTTCCTCCTTGGCAAAGATGCCTCTTCTCCCCTTTTTTTTTAGTAGATTCTCTTCTCTCTTGTCTTTTCAGGGAGATTTAACTATTGGATATTCTTTCTGTTACTTGCTTCTCAAAATAACACTTCCTCTTAGCTTTAAAAATACTCAGTTCTTCCCATCTAAAAAAAAACACAAAAAACTTTATTCTCACTTTTTTCTACTTTCTCTTTATATTCATAGTTAAATTCTTGAAAAGTTTTCTTTGTTTCCTTAACTCCCATTATTCATCCCATTCTAACCTAGCTTTCTTTTCCCACCCATCAACATTCATTTTAAGATTACCAGTGACCTCTAAGTCTCTGAAACCAATGACTTTTTATTCTCCACCTATTTCATGAAACTGTGTTGTTGCCATGCATTTTCTTGAGCCTTTGTCACTATTACATTTGACTTCTTTGACAGTCTTTATGCCTAATATTTCCAAATCTGTGTCTCCAAATTTCTGATATGAATTATAGAGCTGTATGTGAAATTATTTTCTCTTTAAATGCCCAAAGGTACCACAAACTCTATCTGTACAAATTAATGATCCCTCATCCTACTCCATTACCACATGTGTTTTTTTAATTTCTGTTTATTTATTCAATTTTATACCATAGTGTTCAAGAATATGGGCTTGTAGTCAAATATCTGAGTTCAAGTGCTAATTTTACCACTTAAAAGATGAAAATCTTGGATGATTTTATTTAATCTCTGTTTTGATTCTCTCCTATGAGAAACATTCAAATTCGTTTTCAAAATTAAGTGACTTAAAGTGAGTACAGTTGAGAACATTATCTGGCATAATAAATATTTTATTTTATTTTTTATTTGAGAGAGAGAGAGCACACAAACAAGGGAAAGGGGCGGAGGGAGAGAGAAAGAGGAAGAGAGAGAAAGAAAGAGAGAATCTTAACTAGTCTCTACACGGGGCTCAATCTCACAACCCTGGGATCATGACCTGAGCTAAAATTAAGAGTCGGATGCTCAACTGAATGAGACACCCATGCGCTCCTGGTCTAATAAATATTTATTAAATATTATGTATTATTAGTTCTTATTTCACCTATCCTATGCCTCTTAGCTAGTTACATGAGAGAGAGAGAGAGAGACAGAGAGACAGAGACAGAGAGAGTGAGATCTGAGAATCATGTTTGAATTATACTAACTGAATTCTACCACCAAACCTCAGTGTTTAATGTCCTAAAGAGCTCTCAAAAGTGTCCACCTAACTCTCTCTCTACAAGTCCTACTGTAGTACAATCATTATAAGTCACTTTATTCTTTCCTACTATTTGCCAAACCAGAGTTTGCACTTTCCAATCAGAATATTTCTGGAGGAAATAAAATCTATTCAGTTTTTATGTCACTGTGAAACCAACTGAAGAATTCAATTTAAAATTGTACCTAAGTAGTTCAAATTTATTTGCAATATGTCATCTGCATATAAGGAGTACTTACAAAGAAAAACAAAAGAGTTGTATAGTCGAGTAACTGAAAACCATTGTATACTATCTCATTTCATAGAGATTTACTATCAGTTCATCCTAGAAGATACACTAATTACCTTTGTGTAACCTAGTATTTCCCAATGTGTTTGGCTATACTTTATTGTGAAGTAATACTACAAGAACATGTTGGCAGATACCACTCTATATAACAAGGATCTATAAATATTTTATCAGGGAAGGGAGAGGAATAGAATTGTGTTTTAGAAAGACAACTGGTGTGGTATTCGGGTGGCTCAGTCAGTAAAGCATGTAACTCTAGATCTTGGGGTTGTGGGTTTGAGTCCCACGTTGGGTATAGAGATTACCCAAAAATAAAATCTTTACAACAAAAAAAAAAAAAGGAAAAAGAGAAAGACAACAGGCAGTAACATGAAGAATGAACTTGGCACAATATAAAAGATATGTATATCACTAAAGGCAGCATTCTGTACTTTTCCTTACACACTTTCATATAAACTACCAATTCATCTTTTTCAAATGCTAACTTGAACCATTTTCTCATTCACTATATCTATATTATCCTGCACTTTCCAGGTACTTTCCAATCTCATCCTGTCACACTCTCCAAGCTCTGATTATCTTTAAAAAAGAAATAATTAAAATAATATTCCAGTTTCAACTTTTATTCAAATTGTGTGTCTAAACTAGAGTAACTTTATGAAGTAGCTACTAAATAGATAATTTCTTTATAAATATTGCAAATGGCCTTTCAAATTTGGAAAATTTGTGGGAGGAAAGCAGGTGTGGGCTTTAGGTGAGGAGTAAATTATTTTTGGAAGAAGCAGAGTATAAAGGGTGGGGTGGAGGGTCAAGAAAACACTTAAACCAAATTCAATGAAAGCTAGGGAAATGTTAGAAAAAGGAATTGTGAATGTTGGCATTCTAGAGGAAATTCTATCAAATGTTTATATGCAGTTATAGTCCCCCATCTTCAACCTTACTACCACTTTGAATGAGAGTGTTTCCATCCCCAGAGTATCACAATGGTACAAAGAGTAGCTTCTAGAGCTCAGAAATAGGCAGGTTCCCATTGCTTGTAAGAACAAGTAAAGATCCCTTTGCCCATCAAGGTTCACCACAATCCAGCCATAGTTTAACTTTTTAGTTTATAGTTCACAGTGACATAGCACAAACTCTTCTTTCTAAACAGTTGTATATGTCTGCAGAGTAGAAAAGTCTAGAATGCATCCACATCCAGCTCTCCTTTCTTTCTTAGTATCTTGGAAGATGAAGCTTTCCCAGTGCTCTTGCAAACAGGCAGGTCCCTGCAACAAGTTGTGCCAATGAGTTGTAGGTGGAAATGATGTATATCACTGCTAGGCCAAGCATTAAATTTCCAAAGCAACTCTCCCTCTCTCTCTTTTGCTGAAGAGACTGAGGAAGGCACCTATCCTACATACCCCAACTTCATGATGGTTGAATCTTTGCCAGTCAGCATCCACGAGAAACACTGTATAGCAGAGTCCCTTCCTGATTCTGGTGGGACATGTAGGTTAGAAACAAATTTTGTCGTGACTAGCCACTTAGTTATGGGAGCAGTTTGTGATCTCAGTGGAAACTAGCCTACCCTGAGTAATAGAACTTTATTAACATCACCTCTAAATTGTTTTAGAAAATGTGGCTACAAATTATTTGCATCTCTTCCCCAGTAAAACAGAGTCATGTTATTTGGGGTGAAGAGAAATAGGTATCTTAACCCAGAAGAGAAAATATAACCAATCATATTAAAAAGAATCCTAAGATTATCCTGGGAAGTACCCTCTAGTAAGGGCCAGTATATCATCAGTAAAGAAGCAATGGGAGAAGGTGCCGGGATGGCTGTCAGTTAAGGCATCAGACTTCATTCCAGGTCATGATCTCACAATTTGTGGGCTCAAGCCCCGCGTCGGGCTCTGTGCTGACAGCTCAGAGCCTGGAGCCTGCTTCAGATTCTGTGTTTTCCCCTCTGTCTGCCCCTCCCCAACTCATGCTCTATTTCTCTCTGTCTCAAAAATAAATAAACATAAAACAAACTTTTAAAAAAAAGAAGCAATGGGAGTTTTTTTTTTGTCTTGTCTTATTTTTTTGTTATGATTCTATATGGCTACAGAAAGGACATCAATCTTAACAATACTAATCTTCAAAGTAATCAATTCTATCCATTTTATTATAGTCATTTTACTTAAAGAAAAGATGTTAGTTCTCAAAATAAAAATATCTGAAAGAAAAAATGTTCTCAGGAGACACATCAGAAAAATATCAAAAAGCCAGATAAATGAAAAAAAAGAAGACTCTTCTCTGTGCTTATAGGAATGAACCCTGCACATTCTTTTCTGAGCTTTAGGACAGTTTGAAGTCAGTATGGTTTTGTTATCAGGGACAGAAGACTTTATTCTTTTCCTCTGGTGATTTTGGTGGTGTGTTGTCTGACATGAAGCAGATGTGTTCCCATCTTATTTGTGTTTACCTTCTTAGGGATTCTCTTTGTATCTAGTTATTTGAAGTATTTGGGGGCAACGTGATTTGAAAAGGATTACCACTCACTCTTTCTTCTTTCTGTCCTATTTCATGGAGTCCTTTGCTAGAAGTAAAATGACTTCATGCCTTTCAAGTCTGAAATGATTCTCAGCCCACCTCTAAAAAGAATTCCCATTACCTTATTAGAAATTGCTTTATTTCCATTGCTCTGCTACCGTAATTTTATGTTCAACTATCTGAGCTCCCAAGAAAAACAGCTGGGCCATGCCCTAGATGAGATAAAGAGAGACCACTGCATGCTTCTGTAGTTTCTCATTTAAGGATTTGGGAAATAGAGAAAGTAGATCAGTAGAAACAACATCTAGGCAGATGAGGTAGGGAAATCTCTTCTGGTGCAGCAGCTCCAACTTTCTTCTCCATATCTGGATCCTATTAATTTGCAAAACTCTACAGTGTCCTTCCTCACTCATCTAGGGAAAGAAATGGGTTAGATTATTTTAAAAAGATCAGTTGTCCTCATATGTGAATATTGAAATAAAATTGGGTCATTTTATAAATTTCATTTGGCTTTGATAGCCTTTGTTAAAAGTGAAAATTTAAAATATGTCCTTGGCTTGACCTTTGCTTTCTTGTTTCAGATGGTCATTGTGGAAGGTTTTAAATAAAAGATGATCATATTAACTGAGTCTTCTTCAAAGGTCAGCTTGTCTATTTGTCTGAATAGTTTTGTTATTTTAAGAGACAGTCATGTTTTCATTTGGGGGCCATCCATATGCATGGCTAAATGTTATTCATTGTTTCAAAATTGCAATTCCATGGTTTTGTTTAAAATATAAAACATCAGTTAGAAAACTCCAATATGCATTTCCTGCATTCTTTGCTGCTATAAGAAGAAGCTTAGGCAATGAGGAAATAGTGGCTTCCTTGGGAAACAGAGGGAAGTGCTCAAAAGGATATGCAGGGAGGGCACAGAAGGAGATTTTGCTTACTTCCCAGTTCTTTGCTAGGAATAATTCTATCCATGTTAACAGTGTTTCTTTATATATACTTACATGTAAATAAGTTGAGATTCACACAATAAAGAATGGCTGAAACAAAGTCCAACCTGAAAATTAACTCCATACATAACTATACTAAAGGAAATAGGACCATGAATGTGCTGGAGGAGAGACAAGTTGACTCTAAAATACTTGGTTTGTGACTATTGACCAGAAATATTTATTCAATGTCCCCATGAGCATGAAGCTGTGGTAAGTTAAATACCATGTGGGGCCAAAGGTAGGGAAGAACATATTTAGCATGGTTTTCTGAAGAATTTCCTTGAAAGGAGGAACCTCACACAATTCTGCTTTTTAACCAAAGGAAGCAAGTAAAATTATATAACTAGAGTAATACTCTCTTAACTTGAAAATATTACAGTCTAGGTTTTATATATTTCCATTCCATTTAGAAAACATTCACCAATGCTGTCGTTCAACACAGGGAGTCAGGGGAAAGAGGTGCACAGAGATGGTGGCCACTTCCCTCAAGGCCCGTTAAGTAAGCAATACTAACAGCCATGGCCACATCGACAATAAAGGACTGTTATTTTCAGGTATATGAGTTCATCATCCATGTGTAAGTCTTTCATTACTATGTTGTGAATTCTGGGATGAGTCTTCTTTTAAAAGTATGATAACTAAATCATCCTCAACTCACCTTATTTGATTTGAAAAAGCCTGACCTAGCAAGACAGAAATGAAAAAGACCTGTAATTTTATACGGTTTCAAAGTGCTTTCTGTGACTGCAAAAGTGCCAACCTGAGAAGTTAGAATTGATTTCCAAATGACTTCATATTTTATTCTTCTTATGTTCACATAATGTTCTAGGTCACAGGAAGGGAATCAAAACTTTTCTTAAAAAATCTATCTACCCATATTTAGTTTTAGGTGAATTAAGCTCTACTCCATTTTGAGGCAGTAATCAATTTGTGGTGTGTGTGTGGAATTCATCTATAACTAAACATGAAAGCCATTTTAATGTTAAAATTAAAAATAAAAATTTCTTACACACCATTCTTAAATTTTATATAAGGTAGGTTTTTATATGCCTAGGACACAGGGCTAGGGAAAATCATTTCAGCTTTCTTTCTTATAGTAGTACAATATAAATGCTCAGCTCAAGTTTTATTTCAAGCCCATTATATTTTCATGTTACGTATTTGTATTATACCCTATACACATTTATAAAATCGTTCAGTGTGAGTGAATCTATAGTAAAATGCCATTCTGAAGAATAGCACTGTTAATCAGTTCAGGAAAGGTCATGCTTTGTTTGCTTGTTCTATAAATCATGCATACGTTTCTTCTATGTGGCTTAAAAATGTGCAAGGTCTCAATTCCACCAAGCAAAGTAACTGCATATTTTTGAATGAAGATTTTCAACAGCTATCATGGAAGAAGTGACATGGTTCACATTCTACATAAAAACAACATAATAGAACTTTCAAGGGCAAGATCAGCCTGTGAAGATGAAACCGAAATGACTGGAAACAGAAGGCACACACTAAGTTAGTCATTGATTGATTTAGTGGGGAGGGTCCCAGTGAAACGCTGACATTGATTTATCTTTTAATCTAACAGAATAACAACAAATCTTAAAGCAATCAGTTTTAATGGTCTTAATAACTCCAATCAAATTATTCACCTTCTACATTAATATAGGAGGTTGGCTTCATATTTATTAATCAGATTTGTCAAATAAATATCACTATGTGCCAGACTAAACCCTAGCCCTTCGGTTCTAATAGATTCTATTAGCATTCCATTTTTAATTGCCATCCCCTTCACAATTAAGATGACCAGAGGTCTCAGATTTCCTGGCATGGTCACACTTTTGGGTTATGCTCTATGCACTGGCATAATTTTAAGAGACTCTCTCCATTTTCTGAAGTGTCCTGCTTTGAAAGATAAGCTATTTGGCTACTGTGCTCATAAAGTCTGCCTTTATTATTCCCTGTTTCTTTAGGGCGTATTAAAGCTAAAAATCTTCTTTAAGATCGGTGTGAGCAAATGTGTGAAAAGACAACCACCTAACAAATCTGATATTTCCTCACCTACCTAAAGAAGGATCTTTTTTTCAGCTCTACCACATGTCTGAGTCCTCAAAATGAGAAGCCTGGCAAGAGAAAACTTTGCTGACAGGCTACCCTGTAAGTTCGTCCTTTCAAGGTCTCTATTTGAAAAATAAAAGGTTTTGGGGATTTGTTTTTTTTTTTTTTTTGGTCCTCTGACAATAGCAGAAAGGAGGACAATCCTTGTGAGTGAATTTAAAAAAGGGAAACTGCTTGATTTTGTTTATTTGATCTGAACTTTCCTAACATCAACTTTAAATGTCTGAGATGGTGATGTAATGAAATCTTAGCACTGTTTACTAATATTGATTACATTTTCATTGGTTTTATGTTCTGTAACTCCAGGGGTTCTATTAGTGATGAAAATCGTGAGCACACAGGAATCTTCAGGACACTGCAGGAGCAGGAGTCACACTGAGGCTTTCACCATCAAAGCCATGGTTCTACTTAGAGGTGTGCTATAGGGGACACCTGGGGGTCTCCAGGAGGTGATGATAAGTGAGTTAAAGGGACAGATGGACAGGAAGGAGGCAGTGCTCAATGGATATAAGGCAAGGTTGATACCAGGAAAGAGAAATCAATGCCACAGCAGTACAACTCCTACAGAGTTTCCAACCTAATGGATTTCTCATTTAGCTAGATTGTAAATTTGATCCTGTGCAACATTTACTTTCTTTATTTAGATCAGGATTAAAACGGAACACCTAAAAAGGCCACATAGGATAAAGAGACTGTGAAATGCCTTCAAAGGGATAAACATTTCCCAGAGGATATAAATAGATTGTTGTTTTGATCCATTTAAAAGGTCATTAGTCAAATGTTCTGTTTCTTTCTCTCTGCCTCTCATGCCTCTCCATCTCTCAAGCACAGAGGCACACATTAGAAAAAAAACAACAACTAGAATTAAATAGACAACCTATGCATGGTTCTAACAACAAAACACTATTTAGAATTAATTTTTTAGAGGTTTCAAAATTCAAGTTCCACACACACTTCAGAGAAAACAAACCTTTTT
This sequence comes from Crocuta crocuta, assembly GCF_008692635.1. Lineage (NCBI taxonomy): Eukaryota > Metazoa > Chordata > Mammalia > Carnivora > Hyaenidae > Crocuta > Crocuta crocuta. The sequence goes on from NW_027532015.1 coordinate 11,388,327, forward strand.
TATTTAACCAAAATGCACTTAAAATGATTCCTACATTAAGGAAATAATGAACAAGGGTCCTCTTTCAACTATTAAAATTTGAGAAATAATGTTGGCAACTTCTATACTCTTTTTAAGATTATAACCAGATAAAGGGATTAACTTGAAGTGTTCTCCTTTATTTACATTTTCTATAAAGGAATAAATAAATAAATTTTAGATGGAAGATTTAACAAAATACTAATAGCTGATAATCATCAGGTTTCACCTGGCTTACAAAGCCAATTTTGAGGTGCTTACATGTGCTAGTGAGGAAATCAGTCCTTAGTTAAGTAAACAAATCATTAGGTTTGCAGTAGAATGTTTAATATGGACACAAAATGGACAGTCTCATTTGTAGACTAAAATATTGCTCAATAAATGCTATAAAACTTATATGAACACTATGTCAGGAGGGGTGGCAATGCCAAAAACAGAAAAGATATAGTCCTTGACTTTGAGTTATTTATATATAACTGGAGACACATGCATAAAGCAACAGAAAATAATTCCAAGCAAACCATCCTTCACTAACTTTTGACTATAAGTGCCCAATGTGCATGACCTATGAGTTAAATAAACATCATTTAATATTTAACAAATACTTATTAGATACTTGTTACTAGGCACCATTTTGGGCATAGGTGTTATGTTAGGAACAGAGATTAAGTCCTTCTTATTGAGGAACTTACCTAACCTTGGTGGAGAGAATAATGAGCCAACAGGAAGCTTCCCTGTGGATGTAAGACATACCCTGGGCCCCTGGGTAAGGAGGGGAGAAATCAGAGAAATAGAGTGTTCATGGCAGAGCAAAGGAAAGACAAATGAAATGTAAAATTTTCCAAAGGTGAGAGAGCATGATTAGTGCTAGAGAAAATTTGACACATCTTGATAACAGACTTGAAGGGACATAACCCATGCTTTTGCTTGTACTGAAGCTCAGAGGAAGGATTATATTATAACATAGATTGTCAAAGAAATTGTTTGAATTAAATTGTATGACTTTCTATTTAAAAAGTACCATGTAAATTATAGGGACACTTCTAAATCACCATCATTCTATTCTGCCCTGGATGGTGGCATTTCGAAGCCCGTCCCATGTGTTTTGTCCCATACACTGAAATCACCTTATTTGCTTGATCCCTCTGTAAGCCACATATAGCTTCCTGAATATCCCACAGAAGTACTAGTCTTGACAAGCCTAAAAACTGGGCTCATCATCTATTACTCCAAACCTGATCCTTCCCTTGTTTCCCATAAACTAGTGAAGGCAACTTATATTCACTTTAAATCTAAACAGAGAACCAGATAATCTCCTAAGCTCTTCCCTCTCCCTTATCTTGCCACATCATGGATCACAAAATTATTTGAATTCTACCTCAATTCTACCTATTGTTTCAGTTAGGACTTTTTCTCTCCATCTGCACTGACCTGGTATTTGTTCAAACCTGGTATCTGTGATTGTCTCCTAAAATTTAATTTTGCCCATTTTTGTAAACTGCTCTGCCAGAATAATCTTTCTAAAATGTAGTCTTGATGAAGTTATTTACTTGGTAAAATGCTTCAGTAGCTGTGCAAGATCCAGAGTATTCTATGCTACAGTGTCTGGATGGCTCAGTGGGTTGAGCACCCAACTCTTGATTTCAGATCAAGCTCCACTCTGAGAATGAAGCCTGATTAATATTCTCTCTCTCTCTCTCTCTCTCTCTCCCCCCCCTCTCTCTCTCTCCCCTCTTCTGTCCTTCTGCCCTTTCCCCCCTCATGCTTACTCTCTCTCTAAAATAATAATAATAACAACAACAATAGTAATAATAATAGAACATTCCATGTAGCCTCCATGATCTGAATGCCACAAGACATTCAAAATGCTATGCTTTGCACACCCAGGTCTCTTTACCTAGAATCCATCCCATCATATATGATGCTGATCTAAATACTTCTGTCATAATGTTAATCAATGTATTCATTTGTAATTTAAAAATTTTAAAGTATATTATAGTTTGATTTTAAAATGTAAGGACAAGTGAAATGAAAAATATAATATTCATTAATCAAAGGCCTTACCATTTGAATTTCAATATTTTACTGTATTTCTTTCATGAATTTTATTAATCTGAGTTTTCTAGAGAAACAAAACCAGGCAGATAAATAAAGTAGATAGGTAAATAGATTAGATGGATAGATAGATAGATAGATAGATAGATAGATAGATAGATAGTAGACAGCAGATAGACAGATGTGAGAGAAAGAGAGAGAGATATAAGGGATTGGTTGATATATTTATAGAAGTGGAGAAACCCCAAGATCTCAGGCATTAAGCTGAAAATCCAGGGGGAACAAATGGCATGGTCTTTTATGACTTAGGCTCAAAAATTAGAGAACAATTCTGTCATATTTCTTTAATTGGTGAAGCTGTCATGAGCCTACCCAGATTCAAGGGAGAGGACATAGACGCAAAATCTAGGTGGAGGAATGTCCAAAACAGTTGCAGTTATATTTTTAAAATACCAATATTTACATGTCTCTGATTATGAAGGTGAATCTTTTATATACTCTCCTCTATGTATTCATTCTTTATTTTGTAAATTGCCTATTTATATAGCTGCTCTTTACTATTATTAGGTCAGTGTTTATCTTATTCATTAATTGCAATCTTTATTTTATTCCATATACTTTTGAAATAAAGCTAATGTAGTATCTTCTTTTTGTATATTAAGTTTGTTTGTGATGCTTTCTCTGGTGTTAATTCCTTTAAGGATTATGCATTTTGTGGCTTGTTAACTTTCTCTACTCAGAGGTAATAGATTTATTCTATTATACTTAATATCAACTTTTTTTAGGTTTTGATTTAAAATTAATTTATTTTATTTTTCATAGGATCTCTCTTCTGCTTCTTTGGTCTATGAATTTCTCTCTCTCTCTCTCTTTATATATATATGTATATATATATATAGACACATATATGTGTGTCTATGATGTATCTATATACACACATATAGTCTGTATAGATAAATACCCACATTATATGTGCATACACATATGGATGAATGTATATTATCATGCGATGAGTATTCTTATGTGTAGTACAGGTATATACATATTTGTGCATATATATTTCTGTATACATGTATATGTGTATCTTTGTACTACTACTGTATCTTTATCATAAGTTTCACCATCTGGTAGTGCAAATAATCTTTATTCTTCAAAATTATCTGTACCCTTCTCTTTCATATTAATTTCAGAATTAAGTTATCTCTGCCTATTTAGAAAAAGAACTGTTATAATTTTTTAATAATTACATTAAACATATACATTAATAAGGAAAACTGACATATTTGTGATATTGAGACTTCTTATCTGTAAACATGGCTTGTCTTTTTATTTAATCAGTACCTTGCAACTAAGTTTTACAGTTTCCTCCTTCCAGATGATTTTGCATTTTTTTTGTTAGAAATATTATGAAGAAACATGTTTTTTTGAGTAAGGGGATGTTTTATTACTGCTAGTATTTAACATTGTCTACTTTCTTAAATACTAAAAACAAACTGAGGGTTGATAGGGGGTGGAGGAGAGGGGAAAATGGGTGATGGGCATTAAGGAGGACACTTGTTGGGATGAGCATTGTGTATTGTATGGAAATCAATTTGGCAATAAACTATATTAAGAAAAATAATTTTTGCAAAAAAATAAAATTATCTGCTTATTGTACTTGGTATTAATGCTATTCATTTTTGCATATTAATTTGGCTAAAGTCTTTTATTAGGACTATCAGTGTGTGTGGCTAACTTGGATTGTTAAGTAGACAATCTTTTATCTGTGAGTGATGGCAGTTTCACCTCATTCTTCCCTGTCTTAAATCTGGCCTGTTTTTTAGAGGCATCGTTCCATATTACACTTGATATGTCCCTTGGAGTTATTCATTGTGTCCATACTGATTATAACTCCTTTCTTTTATTTCTTTGATTGTTCTTTTGTTTTGTTTTATACTGATAGATGAGGTTCAATGATACTAGATGCTATTGTCTTGGCCTTGACATTAGACAGACTACGTCTATGGATTCACCACTGTCTATGATGAATTGCTAGATATTTTTTTATTAAAAGCCTTCATATGGTTAAGGAAATTTCTGCCTTTTTCTATTTTTCTAAATGTTTTTTTGCATAAATGTGTGTTCTACTATATCAAGTAAGAATTTTAATCAATGGAGATCATCATTACTTTTCCTCTTTTAATCTACATGAATAAATAAACTGCATTAAAATATGCTAAACCATCCATGTATTAATAGAATAAATGCTACTTAATCAGGATATAAATGTATTTTCATATATTGGGTGACTTAGTTTGTCAAAAATCTTATTATACTTTTTTAATTTCAGATTTCTGAATCTTGGGGCCCCTGGATGTCTCAGTCAAACACTCAACTCTTGATATTGGTTCAGGTCCTGATCTCATGGTTATGAGATTGAGCCCTGCTCAGCATGGGTCCTACTTGGAATTTTCTATCTGTCTGTTACCCACTCATGCCCTCTCTCTCTCTTTCTCTCTCAAAATAAGTAAGTAAACTTCAAAAAAGAAAAGAAAAGAGATTTCTGAATATTTGTGAGTCTGATTGGCCTATAATTTTCCATTCTTGCAATTTTCTGTGCCTGTTTCTGGTATTAATATGGACTCGCAAAAGTAACTGGGGAGTAACTGCATTTTTTTGGAAATATATAACATTAACAACAACAACAATAATAGATACAGTTTCCTAGTTCTGGCTATGTGCAAAGCATTATTCTAAGCTCTTTATATGTATTACTTAATTCATTCAATCCTTATAAAAATCCTATGCTGTCAATATTATTATTATGCCAATTTTAAAGATAAAGAACATAAGGTACTGAAAATTTAAATAACTTATACAGGATCAAATAGATACAAATTCAGTTCTCCAACTCCAACCAATCTTTTTCCATTATTTATAGAAAGGAAAAAGCATTACCAATTGAAGTACACTAGGGTCCTTCCTATTCATAAGGGTTAACTCCTGGAAGCTGATTGTTTCACTCCCTGCTTCTCTGTGGTTATCTTAAAATGGTTGCATTATGTCCTGACTTCTGAAAGATGGGTTATGGAGGTTACAAACTTGCCTGGCTCTTCATTTTATCTGGGAACATTGGTACTTGAGCATTACTACTTTGGTTTATGGCTGTTAAAAAGTCAGCCATCACTCGAAATGTTACTTCTTTATATATGTATATAAATATGTATATATGTACTTATAATGCATATATATGTATATGCGTTATATATACACATATAAAGAATGTATGTATACATATGTACATATGTATTTATGTGTGTATATAAAGAAGTATACATACATATATACATACGTATATATATACATATACATATATATAAATAATATGACCTTTCTCTCTCTCTTTCTCAATATCCTTGTTCTATTTCATATTTCCAAGTTTCACCNATTTTTTTACTTTTTATTCTTTGATAAACATTGTTCTTTTTATGTTTGATCTATAGCTCCATTTGTTATTCCCAGCAGTTATCACTTTAAATATTGGTTCCTTCCCATTCTCACCCGCTACCTTTTTTTTTTTTGGAATTACAATTAGATATATGATAACTTTTGTCAATCTCACCTATTTTTTGCAATGCTTATTTATTTATATCGTGTGTGTGTGTGTGCGTGTGTTTGTGTGTGCACGCGCACATGTAGGGAAGGAGGGACAGATAGTGAGGGGGAGTGAGAATCCCAAGCAATGATGATCCCTGCTTGTAGCTCAGAGCCTCACACAGGGCTCAAACTGTGAACTGTGAGATCATGACTTGAACTGAAATCAAGGTTGGATGCCCAACCAACTAAGCCACCGAGGCACCCCAAATCTTTCTATATTTTAATCTCCTTCTTATATTTTCCAACTCCTTATCTCTGTATCTTACTTTCTGAGCTCTACAATTTTATCTTTCAGTTTACTGTTACTTTCTTTAGAGATGTTTAATCTTCTGTTCACCATATTCACATTCATTGAAGTTATTTTTAATTTAAGAATTATAGATTTCACACATAAAATGTATATGATTCATTAAAATAAAAAATCTACCTGGGGGCCCCTGGTTGCATCAGTCAGTTAAGCATCTGACTTAGACTCAGGTCATGATCTTGTGGTTTGTGTGTTCAAGGCCTACATCGGGCTCTGTGCTAACAGCTCAGAGCCTGGAGCTGGCTTAGAATTCTGTGTCTCCCTCTCTCTTTCTGCCCCTCCCCTGCTTGCACTCTGCCTGTCTATCTCTCAAAAATAAATAAACATTAAAATTTTTAAAAAAAAATCTATCTGGTCATTTTAGATAGTCTCTATGTGCTCTAGTTATTTTTCATTCTTCTTTTTCTTTTTACACACTTGAAAAATAGAACTTAATGGTCTATATGATAATTTCATTATGAGAAATGTTTTGTTCAGCTGAAACTCAGTCAGGCAGGATAGCTTTCCTTCTATGTTTGGTAATTGTTTTTCTCACTGGGAACACATATTTGGTGGAACACAACCTGTGGGAATCTGGAAAGCCCTTCCACGAGCCAGGATTTGTGCTGGCCTCGGCTTAATGGCAGATAATGTCCCCAACCTAACACCATGTTAATTTAGTATCTCAGCTTGAGGTTTCCCTGACTAAACAGTTAGTGTAAATTTGAACACCAGACTTAAATGAGAGCAGGCTAATGACTATAAATTGTCTGTAAAGAGTGCTATTAATAATATTTTTCCCTGTAGCAACCTTGGAAATGACAAGTTTCCTGTTAGGATCTATTTTTTCTACAGATTTTTTTAGCCCATTATTTCACTACAGGGATAGCCCCATGGGGGCTCAGACCTAACTGAGGGAAGGCTTGAATTCTTAACTTTGCATGGGCTGCAAGGTTTAGTCTTCAGTTTGTCATGCTTTCAAAGTCATCTATACTTCACATTTCTACTTTCACCTGCTTTGTAATTTTTTATTTGTGTATTCACTTGTTTATTTTGGTCTTTATTGAGTGCCGATATATTGCTCCTACTTCAGCAGTGAATTAAAACATTATCCTGAATCTATTTACATTTGCAGTATGAGAACATTTTTAAAGAATCTAGCTTACTCTCTCACCAAACGCTCCTCTATTTTGAGCTCCTCAAAGTCGCGGACTATATTTTGTTTATTTTTTCATAGTATTTCTTATAAAATGGAGTAAAGTGAAACCAAACCAAGTTGAAATATATAAAGAAATTTATACATTTTCACCATGTTTTAAAATTCAATTTAGTAAAATTTTGTCATATTTGAAAATTCATTTAAAAAATGTAACAGCTTTATTGTGTAACTGACCTTTAGAACTATAATTATTTAGGGGCGTCTGGGTGGCTCAGTCGTTAAGTATCTGACTCTTGTTTTTGGCTCAGGCAATGATCGCACTGCAGTTTGAGAACTGGAGCCCCACATTTGGCTCTGTGCTAACGGCGTGGAGCCTGCTTGAGATTCTCTCTCTCCTTCTCTCTCTGACTCTTCCCCACTCGTGCACATGTGCATACTCTCTCTTTCTCAAAATAAATAAACTTTTAAAGAAACACCTGTAATTATTTAAGTTGTACAATTTTACAAGTCTTGATATATGTACACATCCATGAAAACATAACTGCAATTTTGATAATGAATATATTTACCACATCTTAAAGTTTCTTTGTGTAGGGGCGCCTTGGTGTTTCAGTTGGTTAAGCGTCCAACTTCAGCTCAAGTCATGATCTCATGGCTCTTGAGTCTGAGCCCAACGTCAGGCTCTGTGCTGACAGCTGGGAGCCTGGATTCTGCTTCGGATTCTTTGTCTCCCTCTCTCTCTGCCCCTCCTCCACTCATACTCTGTCTCTGTCTTTCTCTCAAATATAAATAAACATTTTAAAAAAAGTTTCATTGTATAACCACTGATCAATTTTCTGTCTGTATATATCAATTTTATATAAACAGAATCAGCCAGTATGTAATCTCTTTTGTCCAGTTTCATTTACTCAGCATGATTATTTTGAGTTTCCTCAACATTGTAGTATCAACTTCCTTCATGTTTGTTGAGGAGTAGGACCCCACTGTAGTAATATAACACAGTTCGTTAACCCTTCACTTGTGGACAGACATGGGGGCTGTTTCCAAATTTAGACTCCTACAAGTAGAGCTGCTGTGAACATGCATGTGCAGACGTACACTATCATGCATCTTGAGTAAATTCTAAGGAGAAGAGTGGCTAGATTATATGGCAGGTGTGTATTTAACTTCATAAAAGGCTATCAAACTATTTGATATTTGACATTTGATATTCAAACTGGTTTTCATCCATTTTATCACCCCCAGAAGAGTATGAGATTTCTAATTACTTCACTCCCAAGAGAACACTTGGAAAAGAACCATAGTAATAGATATGTAGTTATGTTTATTTGTAGTTTTAATTTCCAATTCCTAATGATTAATGATGTTGAATATTTGATCATTGAGGCATTTACCATCAGTATGCCTTCTTTGGTCAAGTGTTTAATTTTTTTACTCATTTTTTAAAATCTTATTTTAAATTCCAGTATGGTTAACATAGTGTTATATTAGTTTCAGGTATAAAATATAGTGATTCAACACTTCCATACATCACCCTGTGATTATCACAACAACTGTACTCCTTAATGCCCACCATGTATTTAACCCATCTTGCCACCCACCTCCCCTCTGGTATCCATCAACTTGTTCTCTATACTTAAAAGTCTGTTTTACGGTTTCTCTCTCTCTGTCTCTGTCTCTGTCTCTCTCTTTCTCTCTCTCTCTCTCTCTCTGTCTCTATTTTTGCTAAACTTCTTGTTGTTTCTTAAGTTCCACATATGAACAAAATCATATGGTATTTGTCTTTCTTTAATTGACTTATTTCAATTAGTATAATACTCTCTAGTTCCATCCATGTAGTTGCAAATGGCAGGATTTCATTCTTTTTTATAGTTGAGTAATATTCCATTGTGTATATATATGCAGAAGAGAACACAGGCCATAATTTCTCTGACACTGGCCATAGCAATATTTTTATAGATATGTGTTGCGAGGCAAGGGAAATAAAAGCAAAAATAAACTATTGGGATTACATCAAAATAAAAAGCTTTTGCACAGTGAAAAAAAAATCAACAAAACTAAAGGGCAACCTATTGAATGGGAGAAGAGATTTGCAAATGACATATTTGATAAAAGGTTACTATCTCAAATATATAAGGAACTTAGAAAACTCAACACCCTGAAAACAAATAATCCAATTGAAAATGGACAGAAGAGGGCTGCCCAGATGCCTTCGTTGGTCGAGCATCTGAGTCTTGATTTGAGCTCAGGTCATAATCTCAGGGCCATGGGACCAAACCTCACGTTGATCCATGCTGGTTCTCTCTCTCTCTCTCTCTCAAATAATAATAATCAAAAAAGGCCAGAAGAAATCAACAGACATTTCTCCAAACAAGACATCCAGATGGCCAACAGACATATGGAAAGATGCTCAAAATCAGTCATCATTAGGGAAATGCAAATCAAAACCATATTGAGATATTACTTCACACTGTCAGAATGGCTAAAATTAAAAACACAAGAAACAACAAGTGTTGGTAAGGATGTGGAGAAAAATGAACTCTCTTACACTGTTAGTGGGAATGTAATCTGGTGCAGCCACTTTGGAAAAAAGTATAGAGATTCCTCAAAAAGTTAAAAATATAATACCTAGTTCTGTTCGAGTAACCATAGTACTGTTCTACTGTAAATAACCCCCAAAATCCCTTTTCTTATTAAATTGTTTCTTTTTAAATTTGAGATTCCTTTATATATGCTATAATAATTCCTTTATCGGATTTATTATCTGTAAATATTTTATCCCATTTTCTGATTTATCTGTCTGTTCTCTTAAAAAGTCTTTCAAAGAGCAGAAGTTTTTAGTTTTAATGAAATCATGTTTAGTAATGTGTTCTTGTATGAATCATAGCACTGGTTCATATCTCCACTTCTAAAAATTTTTAATTTTAAATTTTTCATTAAACTCATGATTATTTTAGTTAACATTTGTATATGGTGCAAAGTATAGAGTCAAGTTCATCTTACGGCATGTGGATATACAATTATTCAAGCAATACTTTTGAAGATGCTAGATAAACTGTTTCCGGTGATACAAAACTTATGATGGAAAATAAGGACAATATTATTTGCTGTGCATTCACATTATAGAAACTCTTCCTGGAAGAGACCATTAAGCAAAATGTATGTAGAGCTAAGAATTGTCAAGAAAAGCTGTGACCTTCCAGAGAAGATCAGGGAGAAATCTATGTTAGAGGAATTTGAATTTGCAAAAAACGGTATCTTTTTTTTTTTAATATTTTTATTTATTTCTAGGAGATAGAGAGAGAGAGAGACAGCGTGAGCAGGGGAGGGCCAGAGAGAGAGGGAGACACAGACTCTGAAATAGGCTCCAGGCTCTGAGCTGGCAGTCAGCACAGAGCCCAACGCGGGGCCCGAACCCACAAACCGCGAGATCATGACCTAAGCGAAAGTCGGACGCTTAACCAACTAAGCCACCCAGGCGCCCCAACAATGGTATCTGGAATCACTGCTACATATGGGGGTTTCATCCTAAGTTCGAAACAATGATTTTAGATCATTTTTAGAAGAAGATATCTTAATGATTATGTCATTTTCATTTAAAATTAAAATCAGTAACTTCAAAAAACATCACTTTGTTTACTATTATATTCATCAGATTGGCGCTAGTATCACAGGCAATTCTTTTTCCTCACTTATAAATATCCAGACATTGCAGAACCATACACTATTGATCTGCAATCAATCTAGGTTCAAAAATTATTATGTCTCACAGATGGTAAACTGCCTGAAATCACACAATTAATTATCAAGTAAAGATTAAAACCCAAGTGTAATAACGTAATAGTACACTTAGAAATAGTATAGGCTGGGGCGCCTGGGTGGCTTAGTTGGTTAAGCGTCCAACTTTTGCTTAGGTCATGATCTCGCGGNTAATTGACATACAATATTGTGTACATTTAAGGAGTACACAGTGATAATTTGATACATTATTTTGTATAATCATCTATATAATAGTATTTAATTGTATACATTATATTCAATTACTTATTTTTATGTGTTTGTGGTCTATTTGAGCAACTTTCACATATATAATACAGTATTAACTATAGTCACCATACTGTGCATCAGATTCTCATAACTTTCTCATCTCATGACTGGATGCTTTTACCCTTTGATCAATATCTCCCCACTGTCCCCACCCCCCCAGCCCCTGGTAGCCACCAATCAGAATAGCNTATATACACACTCATATATACATACACATGTATACACATATGATATGTATATACACCATACATGTGGTGCCTATGATATATGTTGCATGTATGTATGTATGTAACTCCTGCATACATACATGTAAGAGATACATATATTTCTTTGTCCCTTCATTCATCAAAGGACATTTAAATTGTTTCTATGTCTATGAATAATGCTGCAATAAACATAGGTGGTCAGATATTTCATCAAGATAGTAATTTCATTTCTTTTGGATACATACCTAAAAGTGGGATTGTTGGATCATATGATAGATCTATTTTTAACTTTGGAGGGAACCTCTACACTATTTCCATTTAGGCATTACCAATTCTCTTTTCCTCATGCTAATTTTATAATCTAATAAAGCTTTTTTGGTTGGCTGCTAACAATCAAGTAAGAAAAAACTTGAAAACAGAAACAGCTGAAGTTATTGGCTGAAATTTTCTGAATATTCTTGAATTTCAAAATCAAATAAAATCAAATTTCTAAAAGAAATAATTATGTGTTATCATTAGACTTCTCTTTTGGTTATTTTAAATATGTTTAATATAATTTCAATCTATTTCATTTTAAAATTATTAAAAATTTTTATTATTTAAAGTGTGTGATTCAAAGCATTATTTTATTTTAAGAAACTATTAAGTTAATAAAACAAACAAATGAAAATGTATTTTCTTCAATATTCTGTTTTTTATCAGAAAAATCTGAAATAATCTGTAATACTAAATTTCCTGGGGTCTTAATAATTATCTTAATTAATATGAACAACACAATTCACTCAATAGATTTTAATATGGGCCTACTATGTAAAACATTCTCTGTAAGATAATATGAGGCAATACAAATAGTATCAAACTCTCTGTCTTTGAGGATGTTACAGTTCCAAGGACAGATGAAAAAATTTCATAAATGGCTGATTTGCAACACAACATGTGATTGGTAGCAAAAGAAAATGAGAAAACATTTTGTGGAGGCTTTGAAAAAGGAAATTAATGAAGTCTTCATAATGGAAGAGAAATTCATTTCTATTTACCCTCAAAGTCTTTTCCAAATTATCTATACCACCTTGAGTAGTCACTGAAGAACCTTGGTATGACCAAAATGCTAAAGGAAACAAATCAACTAATAAGAAAATAAATAAACTGTTGCTGTCAGCACACTATGCCTGTGCAACACTATAACACCATCTCATGCACAAAACCTGTCCTCTAAACTTATTCAGAAGACCCTAAATCAGAGATACCATTTAGGTTATATGCAAACTTCCCTCTGAATTTATTCTCTCCTATTTTATTACATTGCAGAGAAATACATCTATAAAAGGTGATATCTAGAGGGGCGCCTGGGAGGGTCATTAGGTTCAGTGTCCAACTTTTGGTCTCAGCTCAGATCATGATCTCACAGTTTGAGAGTTTGAGCCCTGTGTCAGGTTCTGTGCTGACAGGGTGAAGCCTGCTTGGGATTCTCCTGTCTCCCTTCTTCTTTGCCCCTTCCTGGCTCCTCTCAATCAATCAATAAATAAACTCGAAAAATGATGTACTGCATTATTTAGTTCCAAGCATTTTCTTCTATGTTTTTAAGGGTTTGTCATATAGACCAGAAATATGACAGGCCAATGAAGACTTAGAGCAGCAATTCTAATTTGTTTTCTGTCCCAGTGCATACTAAAGATTACGTACGGTTGCAAAACGTACATTATAACCTATGTATAACTACATAGGTTATAATTCCACAGATTACTTTCCAACTCAAAAATGCCCTTATCAAAACACAAGAGTGGCATTATTATATAAGTAACCTTGGGCTCAATTTAATTTATAAAATTAAATCATTTACAAAACTTCAATCCTTTACTATTAATAACAAATTACTTATGATTGGCTTCACAGATGTTAGAACACACCATTTCAGAGTCATTGCTGAGAGATAGAGGAAAGATGCCAAGATCAGCTGTGAGACTGTGCCCAGAGTGAACTCACCGTACTCCACACTCTGGTACTCTGCCTTACATGTCTACAAATGTATTTCTTAATTTTTTAATGTTTGTTTGTTTATTTATTTACTTTGAGAGGGAGAGAGAATATGCGCAGAGGAGGGGTAGAAAGAAAGGGAGAGAGAGAATCCCAAGGAGTTTCCACACTGTCAGCCCAGAGCCTAACATGGGGCTCAATCCCACAAACCGTGAGATCGTGACCTGAGCCAAAGTCAAGAGTCAGATGCTAAACAGATTGAACCACCCAGGTGTCCCTACAAATGTATTTCTAACTAGTTTCCAGACGGTATTGGGCCTACGTAAAAAGAAGCCATGTTAACCACCCTTATAAGAGATTGACATATAAAGCCAAGAGTCAAATGCCCTTATTTACAGAGAATAAGCTATTACATGATGAAGATCATATTAACTTCTACATGCGTGCATGTTTTCCCCATTTTATTTTACTTCTTTAACTTTTGTTTTGTTTTGTTGTTTAAATTTTTGTTTAAATTCCAGTTAGTTAAAGTATGATACGATATTAGTTTCAGGTGTAAAATTTAGTGATTCAACACTTCATACAACACGTGGTGCTCATCACAAGTGCACTACCCAATCCCATCACCTATGTAACCATCTCGCCACCAATCAGTTTGTTCTCTATAGTTAAAATCCTGTTTCTTGTCATTTTTTCCTCCTATGTCCATTTGTTTCTTAAATTCCACACATAAGTGAAATCATATGGTACTTGTCTTTCCCTGACTGATTTACTTCACTTAGTATAATACTCTTTAGCTCTACCCATGTCATTCCAAATGGCAAGATTTCATTCTTTTTTGTAATGAGTAATAATCCATTTTATATATACCACATCTTCTTTATCCATTCATTAGTTGGTGGACATTTGGACTCTCTTCACAATTTGTCTATTGTCGATAATGCTACTATAAACATTGGGGTACATGTATACCTTTGAATTAGTTTTTTTTTTTTTTTTTAATCCTTTGAGTAAATACCTAGTAGTGTAATTCCTGGATCATATAGGGCAGATCTATATTTAATGTTTCTTTAAATGTTTGTTTATTTTTGAGAGAGAGAGACAGAATGCAAGTAGGGGAGGGGCATAGAGAGAGGGAGACACAGAGTATGAAGCAGGATCCGGGCTCTGAACTGTCAGCATAGAGCCCGATAAGGGGCTTGAATCCATGAATCGTGAGATTATGACCCAGGCCGAAGTTGGATACTTAACCAACTGAACCATATAGGTACCACTATTTTTAAGGTTTGAGAAGCTTCCATACTGTTTTCTAGAGTGGTTGCACCAGTTTGTACTCCCACCAACAGTGTAAGAGGGTTATCTTTCTCCATATCCTTACCAACACTTGTTATTTATTGTGTTGTTAATTTTAGCCATTCCAACAGGTATGTTGTGATATCATTTTGTAGTTTTGATTTGTATTTCCCTGAATATGAGTGATGTTGAGCATCTTTTCATATGCCTTTATTTTAAAGTAACTGAACTATTTTTATTAATGGTCAAAACAGAGAAAATAAATTTAAATCCAAAGATAACCAAGAATACTTTTGTATTTCAAAGCCAAATGTTTTAACTTCTCTATTTTTTTTTCTTTTGTATGAAAAAATACTACCATCTCTTACCATACATAACTGAAGATTAAATATATTTCCTTTTTATGGGCTTAATGATGATCAAAAGAGTCTTAGAAAAGTTCCAGGAAGGACTCACATAGCACTATGCTAAGGGCTCTGGGTTCATGAGCAGCTTTCCTGAGTTCAAATGAAGGTTAATAGATCACTTAATGGCTGTGTATCTTGGGTGGATTTAGAAAGTTACCAAATCTCTCTTAGCTGCAGTTTCTCTACTTATTAAAGAGATAATAATAATAATAATGATACCATCATTAAAGTTAAGATTAAAATAATAATATATCTTGAGGATTTAGCATTTAGCATAGTATTCAACAAATGCTAGTTACAATCATTACAAGAAAATTACACAAAACAGAATTCCACAAATTCACCCGAATTTCAAATGTTAAACCATTTCTTTAAAGCCTTAGAACAACATATTCATGGTTATCAATTAGTAAACCCTTTACTGCTAATAAGAAAAAAAATATGCTTCTCTCACAATACAAATACTTTGTCCATAAATAAAGCAGAATCCAGGAATAAATTTCTTTTTATGCCAAACTTACTTTGATCAAATAGTCACTAACTTAGATAAGGATTAATGGTAAGCCACGGAAAGAAAATATGAGAATAATATATCCTGAAAGCATACTAATTAGTTTGGAAAAATATAACTTATCTTTAAATTTAATAACATGTTTGTAAAAATGACTAAGGCACGAAGCATTCAGATACTTAATCTATGTTCCATATTGATGGGATACATAATCACTATGCACAAAAGAAACAAAGCATTCTGTAAAAGGCTAAATACTTAATTTCTGTTGTTCTTTCTAAAGAAAAATAATTCCTAGAATTAATTATTTGTATACATTGCTTAGTTACAGAATAATCTTCAAGTGAGCCAAAACGTATGTGCTTGGAAAATGATTAAATGCAAAGCAACATGAAGACAGAGTAAGAAGGAATCCTAAAGAAAAAGAAACAAAATAATTCCATTTAATCCTTCTTTTCAAAGATTATTGAGTCAATATTCCTGAAATTCTCTAATCACCAGGGTAGATAATTTAGAGTGCAAAATATGATAATGTTCACAGTGACTCTTAAGAAATGTCTACATCCATTCTGTAACTTAATTTGGCAAAACAAATCTAAAGCCCCTATGCCTGTCAAAAACAAAACCAAACCTAATTTGATGTAACATAATAGAAACACAGCTTTAGATGAATTTTCTAGATGTATGTGTCCTAAAGCATGAAAAGCTTTCATTTCTCTTGAAGCCTTTCTCACAGTTTTAGCTCAACCTACCTGAACCTTTTCATTCCTATAAGCAGCTCTAATTTTCCTTCCAAAGGCATATCAAACAAGCCTCTACATTCCATTAACTCTTTCTCTCACTGATAGATGCGTTGAAATAAAGATTTGGAATTATGCTTTCCCCTGGGTTATGTTTGGGCACAACCAAAAGTATGCCTCAGAAAACCCCACTAGGCAGGCAGTGTTTCAACATTTCCACATGAAATCATGGTATACTTTGACTTTTCCCTCCATATGTGATAAGGACAACCCTCAAAACTGAAAAAGTCTTTGAAGAAGACTTATCAGAACCCCTGTCCATGGAGCCCAACACGAAAATACCAAATTCCATCCACCCAAGACAGTTATATCTGGATATTCTAGAAACCACCAGCAGGCAGATGTCAGGGCAGTCTGAGTGTGGAGCAAGTCTGTCTCCATGTAGGTTCTGCTCTGGAATTTAGAAAAGTCAGTGAAACCTTAGATTTATAGTTCAAAAAACCACTTAATTCATAGCTTCCTTTGTTTTTATAATAGCCCTCTGAGGCTATAGACAGACAGAAGGAAAGGAGAAATGATGTGTATTTCAACTAATTAGCCAGGATAGGGAATCCAAAGCCATGTTTTCTAGTTTTAAAAAATTTTTAATGAGAGAGACAGACAGAGCATAAGCAGGGAAGGGGCCAGGAGAAAGGGAGACACAGAATTCCAGGCTCTGAGCTGTCAGTACAGAACCCGAAACGGGGCTTGAATTCACATGATGATGATGACCTGAGCCAAAGTCTAATGCTTAACTGACTGAACCACCCAGGCATTCCCCCACATTTTCCAATTTTAATGTTTGTTTGTTTTTTTCACTTTTGAGTAAACTAAAATGTATTGGTAGCTTGAATAACTTTTTTTTAAGTTTCATCTTAGCAAATCTGTCTACAGAAAAAATTAATAGACATTTATCATTTAGAAAACATACATTTATCACATTACTACATTAAAGGTTCTCAGAAAAAATCTTGAGGCCAATAATTAATAAACTGCTTTGTCAATGTAATATTTCTCCTGACTTTCCAATATGCCAAATTTTTTAAAAATAATTTTCTGAAATCACTATCATCTTTTGTTATAATTTTTCTGTGAATAATTTTAAATATGTGTAAGTCATTTAAATACGTTATTGAATTAAATAACTTAAACAAAATTAATCATTGTAAATAATTCAATATTAATGAAAATTATACCTTTCCTTTGTAAAATACAAGGAAACTCAGGTAAATAAACATTAGAACTCTAATTTATTTAAATGCCCAGTTCCAAAACATGGTCTAAACATTTTATTAAGTTCTTTTACACTGGAATAGAGAATGTAGAAGCATTCATGCTAACTAATAAGATCAAACGGATATGAAACCTTAGGAGAATATTATTAAAACAAACATTAGAAAGATTTTAAAGTCCAGACAGAAAACTTGCTTAATCTCATTTTATTATATTGTAATATACAAAAGGAGTAGAATTTTAGGTTTATCACCAAATTATAGGTATCACAGATAACAACTGTCTATTGAACTATTTATGGCACATTAATAGTGGCTGTCTAAAACCATAAGGAATTGAAAAGAAATAATAATTTTCCCTTGAAGGTGACATAAAGGTATTAGTGGAAGCAGAGAAAAGAAAAAAAAAAAGAAAGTGAGCACATTTATTATAAGTAACTCAATAGGCAGTTATATCTGTGTAACAATCAACAATGAACACTCGTCCCAAATAAGTACCCCAGTGCCATGTTTTAGAGCCTGAAATCCCACTATTAGAAACCTGTGGTCCATAGATCTTAAATATATTTTCCTATTAAATTAGAAAACATCCTCAAACATAACAACTTAGCCTTTATTATTAATTTTACTGGGGGCTCAGATTATTTAGTGAGGACCCAGTTGTGTGACAATGGACATAGTATATCAATTAGGAAGGATGTCACCCTAAGAAGTAAATAGATGAGCAACAGTATGTGACACTGTTTCTTCCTTAGAGTCTGTCTTCTGAGTTCAATTAATGTATTAATACTATAGAATGTTATAGGTGTGAAAGTCGACATGCTAACACTAAGCTAGCTGAATAAAAACACAAGAAAAAAGCATGTCTTCCTAAAGAATTTACTTTCTTGTTGGAACAGTGAGATTTATACATCTGAAAAAAAGAACATGGTGATTCTAGACATTAATTGGTGAACTATGGCAGTGTGCATGGACAGTTATGTCTTTCAAGAATGGAAAGGCATGTTTTATTTGCATGCAGCTTGAATACCTCACTGAAAAAGAGAAAAACAAAAGTGATCCAGTGTGAGTTAAATGAATTTAATTAATTTTATTTATTTTATTTTATTTTTTTTTTAGAGAGAGAGAGTGTAGGGGAGAGGGGGAGAGGGAGAGAGAATCTCAAGCACAACCTTGGGATCATGACCTGAGTTGAATGCAAGAGTCGATGCTCAACCAACTGAGCCACCCAGGCTCAAACACTTTTTAATTAATTTAAATTGTGGTGAATGACATTATTTAGTATGATTTAGAAAATCATGTATCTATTTAGATATAGATATCAAGACACACACATGGATTTAGTGTAGATATTAAGATACAGATATAGAAACCAGAACAAATGCATCTATGGTAATTCCTACATAATCACATTAGCTCATGGTTAGAGGGTCCTACAAAAACTATGATGGCCTAAACTTGCATTTGTGATTTGATGCCAAAATGAAACAACCTCCTATGCCATCTTGCCCAGGGCAATGTGATTCTTGAGAGAGCAGGTGAATTTTGTGTTTCTCAGGTTTTCAACATGCTCCATCTTTGTTTTCCTATTGTGGATTCTACTTTAATTCTTTAAAAAATTTTTTAATGTTTATTCATTTTTGATAGAGAGAGACAGAGTGCAAGTAGGAGAAGGGTAGATAGAGAGGGAGATGCAGAATCTGAAGTAAGCTCCAGGCATCAAGCTGCCAGCACAGAGTCCGACATGGAGCTAGAACTCACAAAGCCTGAGATCATGACCTGGGCCAAAGCGAGATGCCCAACCAACTGAGCTTCCTGGTGCCCCAAATTCTAACATACTTTCCAGATGAGATCTACTTATACATATCAACTGATAAATGTTATTACTACTGTTATCTATAAATGCTAGGGTCTAATGTACTTTTGAAACTGAGAATACAGCTGATTACACATCAATGCAGTTAGAAGGTGAATTGGCACCCTAGACAGCTCCATGTTGTACCAGCACCTTGCTCCCTATTTTGCAATCTCACAATAGGTGTGAATCACTACTGTCTGTTTTAATCAAATCCCATTCGAATATACATTGCACAGTTTTGTAGATGTGATATATCTTACAAAATTGAAATAGTTCAGACCTAATTTGACCACTTTAAGTGGAAAATCAGCCATCACAAAAGCAAAGCACAATTGAATTGATCAATAGGATGTTTTTCTGATAGGGATAAAATAATCACTTGTCATAATAACTGAAGCTATATTAAGTCAAAAGCCTAACAAAGTGTTTTTGTTTTCTATTAATCCTTCAGCTGTTCCTCCTACACTCTATAACTCGATCTTTCCAGTTAAACGTATTCAGAGTTCGGTGCAAACAAAACTCTAATTTGATTTTCATGGCACTTCATTTCCACTACTAGAATGTTGGATCTGCTATTGCTAATATTGACTCCAAGGCTAAAGGACATGGTGGGGTCTGATTCTTGGTAGAAATGCATCATCTAGGGATGAGCAAGTGTCTGGCATTTTCTTCTATGAAATATGGCCAAAAATGCTAGATCCTCAGTGAGTTCACACAAAACACTGACACATAGGAAATTCATCACCACACTTCATTTAACATGAAGGAAAAAAAATGTTGGGCCTTAAATTCATAATTCTGAAAATGTAAGGATTTACTTAAAAGTTATTGTATGAAACTTTCATACATTTTCAACATGACAACATAACTCAATGAAATCATTATTTTAAATCTATCTAAGTCTTATTGTTTTCATTGACAAGTTTGCATCAATAAATAACTAGAGATTGCTAAAAAAAAGTCATGCTGTGATAAGGGAAAAATAGGAAAGAAAAGAAAAATGAATTTAAAACATTTTTAATCCACACATAGTATTAATCTACCATCAAGATTGGAAAAACAGACTGGGGTCTTAAGTGGCAAAATGGAACATAGATATGAATGAAGAGATAGAAAAGAAAGGAAAGGCTTTATTTAGTTCTGTCATTTTTTTCTTGGTGTTATCGTTGTTCTTTTTTCTTTCTTTTTTAATGTTTATTTATTTTTGAGAGAGAGAGAGAGAGAGAGAAAGAGAGTATGAGCCACGAAGAAGTAGAGAGAGGGAGACACAGAATCTGAAGCCAGCTCCAGGCTCTGAGCTGTCAGCACAGAGCCTGTTAATGGGGCTTGAACTCACAGACCAGAGATCATGAGCTGAGCTGAAGTCAGATGCTCAACTGACTGAGCCACGCAGGTGCCCCATTGTTGTTTTTTTACTCTTAAGAACAGATATTCCTGAGCTTGATTTTAGCTCAAAACAAAGGACAGAGAAGGTGAAAACAATACAAAGAAGGTGTCATTGATGGAGCAATGCTCCTGGGAAAATGAGCGTAAAGAAATCCATTGGAATGATCGGCCAGGTGCAAGACAATGAACATCTCTCATGTGGCCAGGACAGAAGGGATGGACAGCACTATGGACAGAACATTAGGATTTGGGAAAAACCATGCATTTGAAAGGGTTCAGTTTGACGGTCTCACATTTTAAGAAATCAAAGCCAAATTCAGGTGTAAAAGAAGAAAAGTAGATGTCATTTTTAGAAGTCTTTACATAAATAGGAAAAAATAAAATAGCTGTTGAAAAGAATGGGACTCAGATATAAATAAAAGATTAAAAATCATCCAGAATAACTCACATTGTTATTTCAAAGGGAAATATAATAAATTCAAAGAATTCTATCCTTGTATAAGTAATAGAGTCAATGTTAATGACTGAGTAAATATTGAAGTACTAGAACTTCCTGCATAACTGGAAAGAATAGAAAAACAAATGATAAAGCTATTTAAAGGCAAAATATTTTCAATTTTTAAACAAGTTATATTTGTTTTCTCTTTTTTAAGTTAATACAAAGCAAGGAGAATAAGAGAATGTCAGTAAGAAAAGCATAGAATTGTAACAAAAAGTACCAAGATTTTTCACATATTTTATTATTTTCATAGTTATTGGATTATTTATTTAAACTCCCATGGTGCCCAGGTTCTTAAGCTATAAAATTAAGAAAACATCTGCTTTTCAGCCACTACATAAGGTTATGGTAAATGCTATAGCCTAGAGCTTTACAAAAACAGGAAAATTTCTTGTAGGCTCGTTTTAGGCTTACAGCTAATTTGATATTGACCTCGTACTCTGCTCTTTACTGTTTGAAAAGCCTACTTAAAAGACGTTGTGCATATAAATTTCATTACCTCTGTAATTTATTATATTAAACAAGTAGTATAAGTACAGATACAGTAAAATTCTAAATTTGTATTATAATATTCTTAGCATTAATGCTCTCCATGAATTATTTTTTGAAAATTATATTAAAATGTAAGTGTATCAAACTGTCTATTAGAACATTATCTCTATGACCAGAAAACAAAAGGTTTGGAAAAATGGCTCTTTCTCCTCCCCTTTTTGCTTTTGGAGCACAGAGTGAAGGTCAAGTGTTATTTCAGTCATGTGATGTGGATACAGATGATTGGTTTTTATTAAAGTGTAATTTGCATACAGTGAAAGTCATCCTTTTTTAGTGTATACTTCTTCACGTTTTGACACATCAAGATATAAATAATTCCATCACTCCCAAATATCTTTATAGCCAACCCTCATGTCTTATCTTATTTCTAAGCATCTGCAACCATTGATTTGTTTCTATTCTTATAATTTTGTCTTTGCAAGAATATAATAAAAATAAAAATCAGTCACATATTGGATTGCTTCCAATTTTTTGCAATTAGAAATAAAGTCAGTATGAATATTTGCATAAAGGTTTTCATGTGAACATAGATTTCTTATTTATCCATTCATTTTTGTGGGTTTTTGTCTCACTTGGATAAACACTTAGGTATAGGATTGCTGGCTCTTATAATAAATGTATGTGTAACTTTACAAGAAACCATCAAACTGTTTCCCAGAGCAGCTATTCTATATAATTCCACTAATAATATATTAGAGTTCCAGTTGCTTTGTACCTTGTCATCACTTGCTATTGTCAGTTTTACTTTTTGGAGACTTTTTTCCTTCTACCTTCTTTTTTTTTTTTTTTAATAGTTTATTGTCAAGTTGGTTTCCATTTAACACCCAGTGCTCATCCCCACAAGTGCCCTCTTCCATGCCCATCACCCCCCTTCCCCTCCCCCAACCGCCATCAGCCCTCAGTTTGTTCTCGGCATTCAAGAGAGAGACATTCTTATAGTTATGGTCAATATGGCAAGTTTAATTTTTAAAGCTAGTTCAATACGGATGCCTGGGTGGCTCAGTTGGTGTGCTGTCTCACTTTGGCTCAGGTCATGATTTTCCAGTTTGTGGGTTTGAGCCCTAAGAGCTCAGAGGCTGGAGCCTTCTTTGGATTCTGTGTCTTCCTTTCTCTCTGCCCCTTTCCTACTCTCTCTCTCTCTCCCTCTCTCTCTCTTACTAATACTAATTCTAAAAAAAATAAATAAATAAAACAAAAAACAAAACAAAAAATATAAAACTAGTTCCATAAACTCAAACTCCTCTAGTTATCAGGAATATTCAGTGAGGGTAATATTTCCAACTGCAGGTAAAATGTTAATGATCTCTCTTGAAACATGATTCACAGGCCAAAGAAACACTGCTTTTCTGTAGTTTGTGGTGCAGTGATTAAGGCTCTGGGTATCTCCAAAGACTAAAGCTGCTGTATCCAAAGTGTGGGTTTCGTTCCTCCTTATCAGCCAAGAGAAGTACTGCTTTCTTGTAAGTCCTGTGTGATGACACAATGTAACAGATACATAGAAAATAAGAAAGTTTTATATCCAAACTAAATACTACAAATTAATGTCCGATTATAAAATTCAAGAAGCATAAACTATCACTGAACATAATCATTAATTATGAGTCTTCTCTCTCTTTTTCCTAGAGAGATAATCACATAATATTCTTTAGAATATTCTCTTACATAGTAAACACATTCTTATATTTGCCTTACATCTCAACACAAGATATGCACCTGCATAGCTCTAGAAAACATCTGCTCCACATCTCCTCTGTACATGCTGATACAAACAGAACATATTCTGTGGAATATCAGTACCAGAAGACAAGTTACAAAGATGTGGGAACCTCAAATATGGAAGGACAGAGGAGAAAATAACAGAGCAAACAGTCTTGTGTTAGTTTCCACGTATTGATTCAAGAGTTTGTTGTGGCCCCAAGGACACACTTAAGGCAATTATTTATTCATCTTGGATCTACATTAATCAATTTCTAAGTGCCTAATTTAAAAACCCAGGTCCATGGATTTCAGGGGATTCATAAATTCCCTAAAATCATATATGTAAGATTTATTTTTCTATATATGTACATTTTTGGGGGGTGGTATTTATGTGTTCCTGGAGGGAAGACTTTTGACTCTTTTGAAAAAAGTTAAGAATCACTACTTTAGAAAATATCAAGGCATAT
Source organism: Crocuta crocuta (assembly GCF_008692635.1). Classification (NCBI taxonomy): domain Eukaryota; kingdom Metazoa; phylum Chordata; class Mammalia; order Carnivora; family Hyaenidae; genus Crocuta; species Crocuta crocuta. The sequence continues at coordinate 11,412,390 of NW_027532015.1, forward strand.
GCACATCATAATTTCCCAAAGATCTAGCATTGCATTAACATCCAAAATGTGGTGAGAGCAATATTATGGGAGAGCTGGCATAGTGATCCTATAGCAAACCATCTGGGGGTAAAGTCTTCCAGGCCTGCACAGCAGAGGAAAGAAATGTAATGATGGTAGACACTGTCCATGTCTTTCTCTTTCACACGCACATGCACACACATACACACACACACACACACACATACACATACACACACAAATTGTGGAAGTTTTCCTTCTTTCCCTGTTTCTTTTTATTTTATTGTAACTCTAGCATTAAACAATAAAACAAAGTATAGCTAATAAGATGTTTCTCACCCCTTTCATTTTGCTTTCTCAGATCTGTCTGCCTGGAATAAATTTTTCTACTGCTTTTTCTTTTCCTTATAACCTCTATATCTCTAACCCTGCTTTAGAATTTCAGTCACTGTGACATCTATGAAATATTTCATATAGTCCGTCCCCAATTTTGAGTTATGTGTCCCATCATACTTTTTGTACACACCTATCTTAGGGACTCCAACCCTATTATAATATTTTCTTTGATGTGCTAGACACTACAATAGGTACTGGTGTGTGGCAGTGAATAAATTAGAAAGAATTTCTATTCTCACAAAGCTATATTTCATGGATAAGGACAAATATTAACTGTGTGATAATTACAGTTAAACAGAATTACAATAAAACTAGTTCTTAATTATATTTGTTTCCCTGCTACCTCATCCGCTTTGAATCATAGTAAATGCTCAGTAAATAATTATTGGCTGAATAAAGAAATGGAGGCATGGGGGCCTGGGTGGCTTAGTCGGTTAAGCGTTCGACTTTCGCTTAGGTCATGATCTCGCGGTTCGTGGGTTCGAGCCCCGCGTCGGGCTCTGTGCTGACTGCCAGCTCAGAGCCTGGAGCCTGTTTCAGTCTGTGACTCCCTCTCTCTCTGACCCTCCCCTGCTCACACTGTCTCTCTCTCTCTCCTAGAAATAAATAAAAATATTAAAAAAAAAAAGAAATGGAGGCATGATTTAAATGCTGTTCTCTGATAAGATCTTTGTATTCTCCAGGAAATATGAGCCTCCACAGTTCTTTGTTCGTGTCACTTCTTAATAGTCCTTATCATCATATTGATGGCAATTTATCTGCTTAAATAACCATGAGCTACTTGAGGGCAAGTTCTGTACATTTTCTATGAATAATCTGAATATCTCCAAATTAATAAACCCTTTGAACTCACCCTTTCTTTAGTATTGTTCTGAATTGCTTTGACTGATTTTTCTAGTAGACAACCACCCTTGTGTTACTGAAATAAAGTCCAATTGTTCATTATGTTTCATGCTTTCTATATATTGTCAGAATCAATAATAAGTAAGGAAATGTCTTCTCTATTTTATATGCTAAGGAAGAGTTTGTGTAAGATTGGTATTATTCCTTCTTTCAACATTTGGAAGAATTCACTGAAGACAGCACATGGACATTGAATTTCCTTTGCATGAATATTTTAATAAGACTTTCAACTTTTTTAGAAAATATGAGACTAATTAAATTTCTGATTTCTTATTGTATCAATTTTTGGTTTGGGAAAATTTTAGTTTCCAAAGAATTTTTCCATTTTTTTAAATTGTAAAATGTACTGATATGTAGTGGTTTGTATTATTTCCTAAGTTGTATTTTAATAATTGTAGAAACTTTATTGATGTTACTTTTTTATTGAGGCATAATTATTATATTATATTAATTATAATATATTATATTATATGTTTCCTGTTTTTTATTCCTAATAGTTAGATCCAGCTATAGTGTGTGTAGGATATAAATTGTCATACTCAGTGACCACTTCAAATACTTCTGGACATTAATAGCCTTGGAAATTAGCAAAGAAATTAAATTAAATCAAGATAAAAGGATCCTTTATAACTTCAATCATTGATGACATAGTTGGGTAACATCTACCTGGCATGCTACTCTGTGTTTTGTGAAGGCTTAGGAATTAATTTGTTCAGTGTCCCCCAAATTTTACTTCTATGCTAAAGGTATTCAGGTTTCCATAAATAACACGCTCTGGTTTCCCAATCTGAGTATAAACCATTAGCTAAATGAGAAAAAGAATTAAAGTAGATAAATAGCAAAATAGGATTCATTACCAATGAAGTCTAGGCTAGAAAGCATGGCAAAAGTGTATGTTGCACCAATGAGCTTCCTAATGACAAACAGCATAATTTGATAGACATTATATCCCACTATATTCTTAGTCATAGTCAATGCCATAAAATTCCTCCCTAACTCCTTTTGTTTATAAAGCTTACTAAAATTATAGTGTGGTGGAGCAGCACAGAAGCTATATGCATATGTAGCCATATACCTTGAGCTGAAGGAAGGAAGAAAAAGGCTGACTTACTCATGTGCTGTTTATCCCTTAAACTCGTTAATAAGGTAAGTCACTTTCTTTCCCTGGGAGAAGCCAAGAGCTGTAGATCCTTCTACACAAACAAAAACATCATGTGTGACAAATAATTCCTTTACTCTTACAGGAAAGGGTCTTTTAAGCTCTGTTAACCCCAAACCATGAAGGAATGTGATTCTCAACCTAACTGGAGATCCTCCCTAAGCTTTCTTCCAGCACAATATTTTAAAAAGTTGGTGCAGAAGTAGGAAGAAGAGGAAAGTACTCTAACCCCAGAGCAGCTGAGTTAGCTACAATCTTCGAGTATAACCACTTCTCCTGGGATTCGAATGATTTGAGAGAGCAGCTGCTATGTTATTCTAACATTGGTATAAGAACATGGGTTCAAGAGAAAGTCAAGAAAATTTTCTCTTTTGAATTCCCCAAGGAGAACTCAAAGCTAGCATCTTCCTAAGCTTGAAGGGAGGGGAAAAGGGTTGTGATCCTCAAACTTAATTTAAAAGTGTCCAATCTAGATATTCCCATAAATGTCTTTCTAGTATTTGAAAAGATCTACCATTTTTTTCTCCAACTGTTTAACCTGAGTATTGTTTCTTATATTTGAACCTATTACTTTGCTGTTTTGCCTTGGTCACTGTAGTCAATGAATGTTTTCCACTAAACCTCAAAAACAAAAACAATACCAAAAAGAGTTTTACAAGCTTCTGGGTTGCTATTACGCATCTGTGTGGACATATCTTCCCATTGCTCATATTATCACTGTGCTGTACTGTCTGTTATCCTAAGAGTTCATAGAAACTTTATTAAGAGATTTTGGTTAAATACTATATTTAGGAACACAGCATTTATTTGTCCATTCTCCATATGGCTGTTTCACTGTTGTAGTTCAGAGTTACATGTGAGTAGATTTATACCATACAGTAGAAATACTGTTCAGAATAAAAGGACTGATAGAAACAACCCAGACCCAGAACTGAAGGTGAGGACCTCAGAAACCAACAGGGACATCTCCAAATTATTTTGGGTTTCTTTTTTTTTAAAAACCTATACGGGGGTGCCTGGGTGGCTCAGCAGGTTGAGTGTCCGGCTTCGGGTCGGGTCACGATTTCACGGTTGTGGGTTCGGGCCCCGCGTCAGGCTCTGTGCTGACAGCTAGCTCAGAGCCTGGAGCCTGTTTCAGATTCTGTGTCCCCCTCTCTCTCTGACCCTTCCCTGCTCACACTGTCTCTCTCTCCTCTCTCTCTCTGAAATAAATGAAACATAAAAAAAAAAACACGTATGTTATTTTTAAATGGACATTTCAACACCATTGTCTTAGGAATACAAAAATTGAAATAGAAGATAAATGTCAGATAGAAGGTGACAGACTGAGGTCATGTTCTTAGTCAAGATTAGTATAAAGATGGCTGTGCTGGTACAAGCATTCAGCTCCCTAAGCAAAGCCAGCCAGGAATTGTTTTAGTCTATTCCTTGAAGATCCTGTCAGTGAACTCAGTGTCCAGCTACTATCCCTTCCATTCCCAGTCAACCATTAGTTTTGTTCTGCCTCATGGAGCATGAAAAAAATTAGCCATGCATCTCTAAGACCTGTAGTCTGACAAATGATTCTAACCCTAAAAGGCCTAGCAAAAAGACAAAATTCTAAAAATGTGCAAAGTTAATATAATCACTATTGGTTATATTTCAAAGGAAGAAGACTAATGTGGACATAATCATATTTAATCTTAAGGGGTAATAGTAAAGTATAATAACATAAAAATTCAAACTTCTTCATTTGTTCCAACATATCTTTAGTCCTGTAATTATCCCATAGTCCTATAATGTCCTATAAATTTTTATTTAAAAAATAAAATAATATTTATAACAATATATTACAGTATTGCAAGTATAATTCATTCTAGAAACATGCTTGTAATCTAAAGTACTTTGTATATCAAAGCAAATTTCAAGAACCACTGGCTCAGTTGTGATCGTGTGACATTTGGCATCATGTACTACTTGTATTGCAAGACATCACTAGTTTATGAAGTTAAAACTTATTAGAAATGTTTGCTTGTCTTGCCGAACACTCACAGACCAAGTTACTCACAATCCAAGATTTTACTGTAACTCCCTTGCAATTGTTTCATGGACCAAAATACATATTAATATATGAAGATTCTATTTGAACTCATGCTTTTGGAAAACAAACAAGCAAACTCCTTATATAAGAGAAAGCTATAATTAACCTATCTGACTGATTTTTTTAGAATGCATAAATAAAAGAGAAAACAGGAAAGAGCTTGGCTAGTTTGAGTAGCATAAAATCAGACGATCAGAAAGATCCTTGCCCAATTGGGAAATGGCTCCTTCGAAAAGGAGATATGCTGAAATAAGGGATAGTCTAACACTTCCCAACATTCATATTATATTTAAAGCATAGGTACCCCCAGGGTGTGCAGGAACTAGCCTGGGAGTGACGATTGTTAAATGTTCAGAATTGTGAAGACCTCTTGATGTCATTGTTATCTCAAAATAGGTGAAAATGGGAATATCTTGGAAAAAAACATACTATAAATCAAGCCATTTTTTTTCTTTTAGAGAGCTGGTTATTAGTGACAGCTGGGTGGCTCAGTCGTTAAGCATCCAACTTCAGTGCAGGTCTTGATCTCAGAGTTCACAAGTTTGAACCCCACATCCAGCTCTGTGCTGACCATGCAAAAGGTGCTTGGGATTCTCTCTCCATCTCTCTCTACCCCTCTCCTGCTCCTGCTTTCTCTCTCTCAAAATAAATAAATGAACTTTAGAAAAAGAGAATTGGTTGTTAAATATTTACCAGCATAACAATGGTAATACCCTATCCTAAAATAATTAATTATTGTATTCATTAAGAGATATCATAATAACTACAACATAACAGCTACATTAAATGGCTAACATATGTGCTTTGGTTAGCCAAAACATAAAAAATTAAAAAAATAGAAATAAAGGAATATTTGGTTCTTCCTCAATATCAGCATTAAAATTGGCCCTTATTCAGTTAAAAAGAGGTACTAAATCATGTAAAAATATAATCATAAAACTATCTAAATGTGTTAGAAAATAGTTGACTAAGGTAAAATAGGAAGAATGGTACCCAGTGGGAGTATAAATAACACACTGTGGAAATGTTATAAGACTTTGCTTGTGCCCCTCCCTCAGGGGTAATGAAAATATCAAAAACAAATACACCTGCACATGAAACTATTTGATCTGACTGTTGTTAGGAATTAAATAATGCTGAAACCAAAGATTTCTTTATCTGGATTTTACCCTATATGTAAGAAACAGAAGATGCTTTGTCGAGTAAAAATAGCACAAAGCTACTAATTTATAAGAACAGTGGCATAGAACAAATATGGCAGTGTTGACTCTCTCAGAACAAGTCACTTTCTTACCAGTCATAAAAATTATGCAGAAATATTTCACCTCCTGAAACTCAGAACATGCCAGAAGAGCTTGTAACCTGAAAATATGCTATTGAATAATGACTAAAAGATAAATTATTTTATTAATCTCAACTGAACTGTTACATAAAAATGAAATGAGGACTATTCACAGGAAATATAAATATATCAAACTGAGAAAATATAAAATAATGTTTTTTGATTCTCTTTTAAAGTCATGATCTTAGGAGCAAGCCCACTTATTAATAGAATGAAATTTATCTTCAAGGAGAAGGAAAATGTTGCAGAAGCAACATACATTTTGAACAGAGTCACTGTTAGGTGCCTATTAACACAATGCATAAACTATTAACGGATTCAGACTCTATGCCCAGTATATTTTACTGAATATCATTAAATTAGCATTTATTTTGGTAGTTTAGTAAAGTTAGCCAATTTTGTGCCAATAAAAATTAAAAAATAACAAGAAAAAAGAAGTAAACAAATATTAAGAGCACAAAAAATAGCCCCACTCTCTTTAAGATTATAATAACTATATGTACATTAATCATTTTTAAAGTGGGCACATGTACATACAAACATACTTTTATGTAAATTATTATATGTAGTTTTCCATTTAAACTTTAATTATATGAAATTTTTTCTTAAGTGTTTTTTTATTTATTCTGAGAGAGAGAGAGAGAGCACGAGCATGAGTGGGGCCAGGACAGAAAGAGAAAGAAAAAGAGAATCTCACATGGGGCTCAAACTCACAAACCAGGAGATCATGACCTGAGCAGAAACCAAGAGTCGGACACTTAACCAACTGAGCCACCTGGGCACCCCTAATTATATGTAAATTTTAAAATTAACTATAGTCCACAGTTCACATGAGATTACACTTTTTGTGCAGTGCTATTCTATTAGTTTTGACAAGCTTATGTTTTATATCCAATGTCACAGTATCATACAGAATTCTTTCACCAGGTTAAAAAATCCCATGTTCCACGTTTTCATCCTCGCTTTCTTTCTGAAGCCTCAAGCACATAATTTTAAATGTTTCTAAAGTTTTGCCTTTTACAGAATGACATATAATCAGAATCACACAGTAGGTGACATTTCAGACTTACTTCTTTCACGTAACAATATATATTGATGCTTCCTCAAATTTTTTCATAGTTTGGTAGGTATTTTTTTCTTGTCACTGAATACGATTGCGTGGTGCAGAAAAATCAGTTTGTTTTATCCATTCAACTATTAAGGAACAATGTTGTTGTTGCTTCTAGATTTTTGGCAATTACAAGCAAAACCACTATAAACATTTGTGTGGGGTTTCTGCATGGACTGAAAGTTTTCAACTCCTTTGGGTAAATATCTGAGTGCAATTGCTGAATCAAATGATCAGACTATGTGTAACTTTGCAAGTAACTATGAAACTGCTTTCAAAAGTGGCTGTGCCATTTTCCATTCCCAGCAGGAGTGAATGAGAGTTTCCGTTGCTATGCAATATTACCAACATTTGGTATTGTCAATTTTAGGGGATTATGGCCATTCTAATAGATGTTTAGTGATATCTAAACATGGTTTTTTGAATTAGCATTTCCCTGATGACATGATGTGGAGCACCTTTTTATATGCTTTGTACATTGTGATCTGTACATCTTCTTTGGAGAAGTGTCAATTCAGAACTCTTACTCAATTTTTAACTAAATTGTTTATTTTCTTATTGTTGAGTTTTAAGAGTTCTTTGTATATTTTAGTACCAGTCATTTATCAGATGTGCTTATTGCAAATATGTTCTTCCAGTCTGTTTTGTCTTTCATTTTCGTAAGAGTGTCCTTCACAGAACAGTTTTTATTTTTATTGAATACTAACTTTTAAACTGTTTCTTTCATGGGTAGTTATTTTGCTGTTGTACCTAAAAAGGCAGCATTAAATGAAAAAATCAGTTAAAACTTGTCCTTTATTATCCTCCAAGTTTCTGTACTTTTGCATCTTATATATAGTTCGGTGTTCCATTTTGAGTTATTTTTTCCTAAAAAGTGTGCAAGTGGTGTTATTTGGTTTTATTATTAGAATAACGCTGGCTTCCTTGAATAAGTTAGAAACTCTTCCCTCCTATATTTTCTAGAAGAGATTATAGAAAATAAGTATTATTTTTTTTAAAATTTTTGATAGACCTCACAAGTCAAACCACATGAGCCTGGTCATTTCTTCTGTGGAAGGTTATTAAAAATTATTTGATTCCTTTGATAGATGTGGGCCTTTCAGGTTATCTATTTCTCCTTGTTTGAATTTGGTGGATTATATTTTTCAAGGGATTGGTCCATTTCATATAGGTTACACATTTGTGGGCATAGACTTTCATTCTAAGGACGGTCTGGTTGTATCCCACGAATTTTGACTTTTCATTGAGTTAAACATATTTTAAAATTCCTATTGAAATGTAGCCTTTGACCCATGCATTATTATTATTTTTATGTTTTAGAGAGAGAGACTGCAAGCAGGGAGAGGGGAAGAAGGAGAGATAAAAAGAGAGAATCTTAGGCAGGCTATCTCAATTGCTTAACTGACTATGTCACTCAAGGGCCTCAGTTAAACATTTTATAGTTGGGGAACAAATCACAGAAAATTTAAATCATTTATCAAAACCAAATAACTAGTAACTGACAAATAAATAATTCTAACCCAAGTAGTTAAATTCAACAATTAATTACTTAGTTGTTCAGCTAATCGTAGAGCAAAATTCTGGCATATGTTACACTGTCAATAGAAGTTTGTTTATTTGTTCTATATTTATCATTATGTCATCTGTCTATCTTTATTTCATGATTGAATTGATTCATGGATCCATGTCAATCTAGAAAAGGAAATCTATCAACAAACCACATTACTGTCTAGTATAACACTTGTATTAACTAGTTGGATAAGAACATACAGGGAAGAAATTTTTACTGGGTGGCATTAAAGACATGAAATGAATAGACATGCATTCAGATGATAAAAAATAAAATATTGCTGGGGCGCCCGGGTGGCTCAGTTGGTTAAGTGGTCAACTTCAGCCCAGGTCATGATCTCACAGTTTGTGGGTTCGAGCCTCGTGCCAGGCTCTGTGCTGACAGCTGGCTCAGAGCCTGGAGCTTGCTTCAGATTCTGTATCTCCCTCTCTCTCTGATCCTCCTCTGCTCACGCTCTCTCTCTTCCTTCACAAATAAATAAAAACATTTAAAAAAAATAAAATAAAATATTGCTGAGATACCCAGTGTTTGATGTCATGAATGAAAGTAGATATAGAGCATTGTTAAGAAACCATAGGTTAAATTTCAGTGGATATATCTATATTTAAGGTCACTAAGAACAAATAAATAAATTTCAACTTTATTTACACACCTTTGACAGAAAGGTTAAGTGAAACCCAAAAGGGAATTTAAATAATCTCATTAATCACTATAGACATCTTTGATAATGGCATGACTCATGCAAGAAACATTTTTTCAATTTTTAAAGACTTTGTATGATTCACAATATACTATATAATAAAAGTAGAATTAGTTTTTCTAGTATTGAACTATGTGAAATATTTAAACTGAATTCACAATATCAAAAGATTCAGGATCAAACTCTATAAGAAACTCAACTAATTTTATTTGAGACAGTTGAAATAATTATGTAAGACACAATGGGAAATGTGACTGTACACTGTAACGCATGTTCTAATATTTTGCAGGTTTGGGCCAAGTAACCCAATGGAGTATGATAACAGCATGGAATGTAAGGGCTGACTTAAGTTCTCTTCGTCAAGTCCCTTGTCTAGAAAGTTATATTTCAAATAAACTAAAGTCTTATGAAAAATTTATTTTAAATGGATTTCATTTTTTCAATAATACCTAGCTTTTCGCTTTCCCTTTTATACATAATAGAACTTAAAATTAATGATTTTGTTATTCTTCTATGAAAGACCTTTGAAAATAGGAAAAAATTACAGGTTAATGATCTTGTATAGGGAAGGTCAGATGCCAGAAACTTTTTATAGCACTTTCTAAAAACAACTATATATTACATCAAAGCACAGTCAATGAAGCCAGCCCATAAATTTGCAAGGTGCCTAGGTTCAACAGACTGAAAATCAATAAAGCCATTGAAATCAATACACTGTTCTCATGAATACAGTCTGTTAACTAATCAGGGTTTAAGTGATCCTGTCCACTGGAATATAAATGTCTCACTACTTTAGATGTAGTATTTAGATCAAACCTTTATTCATTAAACATGCCAGATTCATTAGAAATGATCTATTGATTCCACAATCAATAAAATAAACTCACAAATTCCTGAAAGAATTATTTATGAAAATCCTGTATTCGAGACAAATTAGTGATCTCTGACCATTTGGGTAATGAGTAAACTAAAGGTTTTCATACTTAAAGGCTTGATATAGTAGAAAAATAACTTGTTACCAGCCTTCATATATCTTCATAACAACTATTCTGATTCTAAATTTAACAAATGTTGGTGGCAGAATTTCTTTTAAATATATGGAAAACCATAAAAAACACAAAGCTTATGAATGGGTTCATCACATTTCAAGTAAATGCTCATAAACACATACTTATATCTAAACACAGAGATGTTTATGCGTGTGTGAATGCTTGCACATATATACTGTAAGATTAAGTACAAATAGATTTTATTCATTTTTCCCTAAAATTAATACATAAATTAACAAACTCACCTCTAATTGTTCCTAAACAGAATTTAAGACTTAATTTAATATAGTCAAATTCTTAATAAGTATTTTATTAATAATATGTTAAATGAATTTTTGTAATGAAATATTTCCTATGATTGTACAGTATTTACACCTATGACTATAATTTATTTAGCTTTCCCTATTGTTGAACATTTCATTTGTTTATTTTTCACTACTTTAAATTCAGTTTCAATCTATATTCTTGTCATTAAACTTTGCATATACTCATTATGATTTCCCTAGAATAAATTTCTAGGAGCAAAAATTCTGGTCAAAGGGCATACTAACTCTAAGGGTTTTTTTTTTTTTTGATATATATTTGACATTAGGCTATATTTAAAATGAAAAGGTTAATATTAATGGATTAAATGTTGAATTATTCATTAAAGAAAAAATTCTGACAGATAACTTTTAGATTGAATATCTTAGCTTTTTAAATATGGCATGGCTTGTGGTCTGAAGGAATGTTTGCATTTCCTTTATGATGTGTGCATTTCTTGGGGAAAAAAATTAGACTATTCAAATTGTCTTTGCAAGTATTAACTAATTAGTTTTCCCAGTAAACCTATTAGCTAGGCAATATTATTACTATTCTCCCATTTTGAAACGATGTTAATGAAGTAGTAGAGTTGACAGTCCCGGGGCCATATCCTGTTGATCTTTTAATGCAGATGATCAGAGCACAGAGATAGACCACATAGGAATAAAAACTTCATAACTGGTTTTTAGATCGGCCTCCACAAAGGAGAAAAACATAAAGAACACCAGAGCAAGGAATTAAATTGGATTTGCTTATCAGATCATAATAATTCAATCCATAACTAATAAATAATCAAAGTGAGTGGAAACTTTTAAGCTATAGATGGTAGAGATACATGAAAAATGTCCTTAACAGTTTAAAAAATAATAAAATACATAAAATATAAGTAAAGGAACATTATTTTTGGGAAAATTAGTTTTAACTATTTTTTCTAAATAATTTATTTAACAGAGTAATTTTTAATAAAAATTTTCTAAAAAATTTAATTCCCACTATGTACATGTAAATGTAAAATGTAATCAGTAAGTAATTTTCTCCTAGAAATTGGCACAACTTTCAAGAAACCATTTTCTTTCACTTAAAACATTAGGTTTGCTCAGTATTTATCAGCTTTTGGTGACATGTTTCAGAACAAAAATAGAATGAATAGTTGTGCTACTCTCTGTTCTTGCTCAACTTTCCTACAGATATCTTGTAATACTGCTAATACATCTCCCAAAAAGCAATTACAAAAAAACCACGACAGAGACTAAATGTTCCTTATAAAATTTGTGTAGGAGTCATACGGAGCAGGTGGCTGATTTAAAGAGACTTACACTTGTGTATTAAACTATGAAGTACTCCAGGGGGGCAGTAAACAAGGAGGTAAGGGAAGAGGTGCTTCTAGAATGCCAAAGGAAATAATTTACAAGAGGTGGTCAACGCCCTCTTGGGCAGGTGACTTTATAAGTACCTATTACTGCCTTCCCCTGGTCACACGAGGAGAATAGAAAACAACCATTTATAAATAGAATTTAGCATAACCCTTTAATCTGAGAAAGTGTGGGAAACTGAAAACCAGACACTCATTCATTCTCCACAGCTTGTATGAGAACAATATGACAAGAGGGAAAAATCGAGTCAGTCTGAGAGGAAGGGGCAGGGTTTGGCCATAGCTGTGATTCCTTGAGAAAGACTGGAAATTAACACATTTCCTCACATAAATATAATGTAAGCTAATACCCCAGTACACATACATTTTGGAAATGAAAAATAAATTCCATTTCAAAACATTTTTCTTTACTTTTTTAAATGTTTATTTATTTTTGAAAGAGAGACAGAGCACAAGCAGGGGAAAGGCAGAAAGAGCGAAGCATGGAATCTGAAGCAGGCTCCAGTCTTTGAGCTTTCAGCACAGAGCCCAATATAGGCTTGAACCCACGAACCATGAGATCAGGACGTGAGCCAAAGTTGGACTCTTAACTGACTGAGCCACCCAGATGCCCCTGGAAACATTTTTTAAAAGGATGAAACTACATAAATATTCTACTTACCGGAATCCACCTGATTAGCATTCAGTGTGGATCACCCTAAAAAGGCTTGCTGAGCCTTCAGATTCCAGTGAACAAAGTGAATGTAGATGACTATAACTGCACTCAAATTGCCAGTTTAAGACTTGGATATACCATTGGCAGGACCTTAACTTTATTTGATTTGTATGAGATTAATCTAAGTAAACAAACAAACAAAAAAAAAAAACAATAAATTTTGAAACCTTGAACAATAAAATAATTGAGTATATTGAGTTTTCTGACACCATTAATAAGGATACAATTCAATATCTATCATACCCTAGCACAAGTTGGAATTTCTATTACATTTTATGGACTATTTCAATAGCTGCTCAATTGTTCACATAGTAGTCAGAATAATCTATTAAAAAGACAGAAATCAGATCAGTTAAGTCCTTTATTTAATGTTAGCTACTTTGCAGGGTTGTTGTTAAGATTAATTGGGACACTATGTAACAATTGATGAACAGGGTATCTCGTATACGATCATAGTGACAACAGTCATAGCTGCTGGGACAGGAAGGTTCTACCATCACTATCCTCGTCATCATCATCATTGCTGGCACTTACTAGCAGCTGATTTTTGGGGGGGCATCCTAAATTAAAGCAGTATGTAGGGTCCAAGGTTTTATCTGACTTGCAAGCTAACAAGTCAACTTGTTATTATTTAAGGGTATTGGGGAAATACATGAGATTTCTCGATAAGAAACAAAGGATTTTATTAATCACAGCAGAAACAAAATAACTTCATTTTTTTTCTTGGACAGTTCCCCATATTCTCATGCTCAAATTCCACAGGACCGACATAAAGGGCCTGTATTAGTTTGTTCACACTGTTATAATAAAATTTCACAGGTTTTGTGGTTTAAACACCAGAAACTTCTTTTCTCATACTTTAGATGGCTGAGAAATCCAAGATGAAGATACTGCATGGTCAATATCTAGTTAGAGCTCTCTTCCTGGCTATCCTTCTCCCTGTGTCCTTATAAGGTGCAGAGAAAGAGTAATCTCTCCCACAATTCTATCAGGTTAGGTCCCCAACTTTATGACTTCATTTATCTTTAATTACCTTCTAAAGACCTGATCTCCAGATATTGTCATATTAAGGATTAGAACTTCAACAGTTGAATTCTGGAAGGACACAGTTCTATTCATTGCAAAGTCCATAAAAGATATCTTTACCTGCAGTGGGTTTCATTGTAAGAGAGAATCACTAATTAGGGAGGCCTTATTCCTTTTTTAATAAATGGAAGGAGGGACGCCTGGGTAGCTTAGTTGGTTAAGCATCCGACTTTGGCTCAGGTCATGATATCACAGTTTGTGGGTTGGAGCCCCATGTCGGGCTCTGTGCTGAGATCTCAGAGCCTGGAACCTGCTTCAGATTCTGTGTCTCCCTCTTGCTCTCTGCCCCTCCTCCATTTGCACTCTGTCTCTCTCAAAAATAAGTAAACATTAAAAAAATAAAATAAAATAAATGGAAGGAAAGCTGTTCTGTGCCTGGAGAAAGATGTCTCCCCATCCCAAAGGATTGCTCACTGCAAACACAATCCCGAGAAATGATTCAGGAAAAGAGCATGGTCAGGTTTTCGCTTTCCTGATGTACTTACCAAGAATGAGGTGGTAAGCTCAGGGCTCATGGAAGACCCTTTTCCAGTACCAAACTAGAGTTGAACCTCGATGCTTGCGTTTCTGCCTACCTAGAATTATCAGTATACTCCTAGCTCTATCTGAAATCATTCTGTCAGCAATGCGTGTCTTTATTGTTTTATGAAGGAAAGAGGAAGAGAAGCATTACCAAGAAGTTAATTCTCCCTAGTGCCAACTTGTTAGTAGCAATTCAGTGAACAAAGGATAACTTGCATAGAATAAGGGAAAATAGGAGAAACAAGTATACTCTATAGTCTTTGTCAGTTTGTTCATTAAACAGAAAACTTCTCTTCAGAGAGAAACTGCTAGAAAGGAAGAGATGTCTAGCTTCAATGGCAGTTTCTTTGTGTGTTGTATTATTTCTTTTTCTGAGTATTTTATGTAAGTCATAAAGTTTCTGGTCTCAGAAACATAAGTGATCATTCCAATTAACATCTGACAGGTTCTTGAAAGTAAAATCACACATATAACTGAAATAAATAGATTGGTAGAAAGAACCAATTATCTTTGGTTACTATGGGTTTATTCTTAGCAATGATTTAAAAGCAGTAAGCCCTACTTGTGATGAGCACTGGGTGTTATATATAAGTGATGAATCACTAAAGTCTATACCTGAAACTGTTATTACACTGTATGTTAACTAACTAAAATTCAAATACAAACTTGAAAGACATAAATACATACATACATAAATGTAAGTTCTACCAGACCACGTATTGTATGGAAGTGTTGAATCACTACATTTTACACCTGTAACTAATATTACACTGTATGTCACCCAGCTAGAATTTAAATACAAACCTTTAAAAAAGTATTTGGAAACATGTTAAACCTAAAGATCATTTTTATAAATTACAAAACCTGTTTTTATGACAAAATCTTGTTAGCATATCTTTAATGAATGTAAGCCATTATTTATTATCTAGTGCTTTTTTACATACAAATCTTTACACAGATAGGGTCAGATTATTGGAATAGAAGGGTATCAAGGTGAGTGGAGCTTCTTGTTCCATAGCATCTTTTCAAATCTGACCTTTTTACTTGTTTTATAAATATTTTACTTAAATATAAATCTTAAATCCTAATAATGCTTTATTGTGCTTCTCAATAAGTTAATAAGAAATACAAAATATAAAATTCCATTTTAGTTCTGTTATATCATCATCATCATCATGTTAACATTGTAGTTATGTGTCTATAACATTACTAAAAATATTATTCTTGGGGTTTTTACATTTCCCAGATTTAACTTACTTTATATGTTGATCTGGCATTCCTAGACTATTTTTGCTATTTGATATCTCTGGGTTCAACATTCACTATTTGATTTGGGTGCTTATTTTTCTACCCATTGATCACTAACAATGTTTCTACTCTCCAAGTGAGAAGTTCTAGTTCTCTATATGCAAACAGGAAAAAAATAATCTCTCTGGGTATGGGTGAATTGTAACATGAGCTTGATTTTTCAAAAAAAAAATACAGTGTCTAAATTTACTTCTTTCTCTTTATTTTTTCTTGAAGTGTTTTTGTGTGTTTCTCCAGTTTTATAAAAATTAAAGCCATATTCCTCAAATAATTGAATCTACATCTCTAATGACACAAGCAAAATATAGTAGTAATCACATAAATATCACTATTATGGGTATGATATAAGCATGCAATGAACAATTGTCTAGTTGTGTAATTTAATAGAATTTTAAACTTATTTAACTTAAAAATTAAATGTAAGAAATTATTCCCATAAAGGTTCAATACCACTGAATTTATAATTTATTTAAAATATATACACCAAAGTACTTGTAAAAATATTTGTATAAGATTCAAAATGATAAAACTTTAAACAAAGTTCTTATTTATCAGTGGAAATACATATTGACATAAGTGCTTTATTTCTACTACATGGCATGTTTAGCTACTCTAAGGAAAGAAGAGATTATCAAGTAATATGCTTTTTAATATCTAGAGAAACCACACATACACACACACACAATGTCAGTGAATTGAGTTTAAATTATTCAAATGATTGAAAACAAGAGAGGAAAACAGGACCCATGGATGGCTCAGTAAAGGTTAAATATTCAACTCTTGATTTTGTCTCAAGTCATAATCTCACAAACTGTGAGACTGAGCTCCATGTTGGGAGAATCCCTGCTTGAGATTCTCTCTCCTCCTCTCTCTCTGTCCCTCCCCCAGAACTCTCTCTCAAAATCAACAAATCAACATTTAAAAAACAAAGAAGGCAAGAAAAGAAAAAAAAGAAATAAATATAGTAGAGGGACAAAGGGAAGGCTAATAAATACTAATGAGGTATATATAAATCTAATCACATATAATTACAATAAATGTAAATGATTTCAACACACTGATTATAAGACATGTTTTAGATCAGAGAAGACAGAAAACTAGATCCAATAATATGCTGCCTATAAGAAACCACTAGACATAATGGTGAACAAAAGTTAAAACTAAAAAGATGGAAAAAGATATACCATTCAAATGCAATTTATAAAAGAAAAACTGAAGACAAAACATATCTCAGAACAATAGCATCAAAACACTATGATTAGGAATAAAGATATTACATGAGGATAAAGGGTAACGGTCAATTGTCAAGTTTTCAAGAAGACATGGCAATCTTGTATGTTTTCACACAATAACAGATCTTCTAAATACATAAAAAATACATAAAACAAAAAAGTAAGAAGGAATAAATAAATAGACACAAACAAAGCTTAAATTATAGATTCGATCACACCTCTCTCAATAACTGATAAAAGAAGTAGAAAGAAATTAGTAAAAATATAGAATATTTGATCAATACCATATAGAGCACTTCACCTAAGAGTGAATTCTTTCTACATGTACATGAAATATTCACCAACTTAGCCTATATTTGAAGTTACAAAGCAAGACTTATGAAACTTAACATGCTAGAAATTATTCAAAGTATGTTTTCAACCATAAGTGAATTAAACTAGAAATTTATTCAAGTATTGGAACTTAATCATACTACTAAATAATTTATAAATAAAGAAGACTCAAGGGAAATTAGAAAATATTTTTCAGTGAACAAAAATTAAAATATACCGTCAAAATTTGAGGGACATAAAAAAGTTTTAAAGCCTAAAGAAAAGCCTAAGGAGGAAATAAATACTCGTTATTGCTTTATTGGAATAGAAAGACAGTTTCAAATGAACAAAGTTCGACCTTTAGAAACTTAATAAAGAAGAGCAAACTAAACTAACACCAAACACCAGAAGGTAAGGGTTTATAAAAATAAAAGGAGAAATCAATACATTTGAAAACATAATGATAATAGGGAAAATAATGAAATGAAGAGGTAGTTCTTTGAAAAGAGCAATAAAATTGTTAAGCCTTCAGCCAGGCTGACCAAGAAGAGAAAACAAAGAATAATTTACCATTAAAAAATAGAAAGAGGAGATAACACTACTGAGCCATTAGACATTCAAAAGATAATAAAGAAATAATATAGACAACTCTATTCATATAAATTCAATAACCTAAATGGAATAGACCAATTTGTTAAAAAATACAAGCTATCAAAACTTCTGCTAAAAGAAGTAGATAACCTAAATAGTAAGACCGCTACATAAAGAGATAGATAAGACAAATTGAATTCATAGTTGATAGTCTTCATAAAAATAAATAAAACTCCAGTCCCAGATTATATCACTCATAAGTTCTGCCAAACATTTAAAGTTAAAATGACCACTAGTTCCACAAAATCCCTTCTAGAAAATAATAGTGAAAACATCCCAATTCATTTGTAAGGCCAATTAACTTGATAGTAAACCAGACAAAAACATTATAAGAAAACAAAACTTTATAGAGGAAAAAATGTTTTACAAAAATAATAGTAAATTAAACTAAGAGGTACGTAAAACAAATATATATTTCGAGCTATTAAGGTTTATCTTGGTAATATAAAGCTGGTTCATCATTTGAAAATCAACCAATAACATTTACCATATTAATAAACTACACAAGAAAAACCCCATGATTAAGTCAATACATGTAAAAAACACATATGACAAAATTCAATACTTACATTTTATTTAATTTTTTTCTAGGAATAGAAAAAAACTTTCTCAATCTGAAAAAGAACATCTACAAAATTTACAATAATGTCATATTTTACAGTAAAAGTTGAATATGCATAACATTTGGAACTCTATTCAGATGTTCATTCTCATTGTATCTACTCAGTAATGTACTGAAAGGTATAGCCAGTGCAATAAGACAAGGAAAATAAATGAAAGACATTCCCATAGGGAGGAAAAAGAAGCAAGCAAAGAAACCATTCTTATTCTCAAGTGAAATATTTGTCTTTGTACAAAGTCCCCAAACACAGACAAAACAGCTCTTAGAACTCAATCAGCTTAGCAAATGTCACAGGATAGAAATCAATGTACTTTTCTCTATGGTAGCATTGAACAATTGGAAACCAATATTTTTTAAATGCTACATAACTTATAGAAAGTTCAAAATACTGATATAATTATGTGTAATTCTTAAAAAAGAAAATGTTCAGGATCTATATACTGTCTATCAAGCTACTTCTTTTGGAATGGTAATGTAGGAACACAAATAAGTAGTTTAAAAATAGAAAAGTCAGGATTTTTGAATGGCTAGATGAAGTCAAAAAGGATAGGAAAGAAATCAAATGACTAAAGAGATAAAGGAGAGGAAGAGAAATCAACAGAATGTGATTTTTTTTTTTTTAATTTAGGAGTCTGAGAAGGTTTTTCTTTAAAAAACATGGACATGGGGTGCCTGGGTGGTTCGGTTAGTTAAGCGTCTGACTGGCTCAAGCCATGATCTCACAGTTTGTGGGTCTGAGCCCGCGTTGGGCTCTGTGCTGACTGCTGGGAGCCTGGAGCCTGTTTTGGATTCTGTGTCTCCCTCTCTCTCTCTACCTCTCCCCTGCTTATGCTCTGTCTCTCTCTGTCTCTTAANCCGGAGCGGCCGGTGCACCTTGGCCGTGGGGCCAGGCTGTCCAGGCGCGTGTCTCACAGACTCGTCTCCTCGCACACTCTGACGGGGATGTCAGATTTTGATTTTGAGATGAAAATGTCAAATATTACTTACTTAACAAGGAGATAAAATTGCAATTCTTTGTCAGCTCTTGTTGCTTCTCAGCTATCTTCAGCTTGCCGAAGATATCCTTCTTAAAGGGCAATCTGGGAGGCCTTCTCCATTGCTTAGCTCACTTGCAGGTAGGAGTTTTTTCTTCTGAC
The DNA here is from genome assembly GCF_008692635.1 of Crocuta crocuta. Classification (NCBI taxonomy): domain Eukaryota; kingdom Metazoa; phylum Chordata; class Mammalia; order Carnivora; family Hyaenidae; genus Crocuta; species Crocuta crocuta. The sequence goes on from NW_027532015.1 coordinate 11,431,956, forward strand.
TTGATCTCTTGCACACTCCCATTGGACCTGGTACTGAATTTCATGGGTGGGGTAAGAGCAGCCTAGCCAATGATTTTCCACAGAGAAACTTATGAATCTTTGTCATGCCAAATGGCAGTGCAAAGGCAGAGAAGGGCTTGCTGCTCCTTTTCTGACTTCTTCTTTCTTACTTCCTCTCTCTCCAGTGTTCCATTTTATCTTTCCAGTGCTTATGTGGGCTCAGAATATTCCATCAGGTATGCTACATGCACAACTAGAGCTTGAGATTAGGTAACTAATCTTACCTTCATGCATAAACACATAACATTTACAAATGATCATCCCGCATACTCTTTCCTGAGTTTTGGTAGAAGTAAGTATCTCCCTCCTCTCTCCAAACAACTAGCACCAACTCCAGTTCAATAACTCAGAACCCTGATACAGTCTTCTGATCCATATAAATCCCCATAGTTTTCTAGTTCAGATAGACAGGGAATGAAGAAGATTTAAGAAGTGGGGGATGATGGGGCGCCTGGGTGGCTTAGTCGGTTAAGCGTCCGACTTTCGCTTAGGTCATGATTTCGCGGTTCATGGGTTCGAGCCCCGCGTCGGGCTCTGTGCTGACTGCCAGCTTGGAGCCTGGAGCCTGTTTCAGTCTGTGACTCCCTCTCTCTCTAACCCTCCCCTGCTCACGCTGTCTCTCTCTCTCTCTCTCCTAGAAATAAATAAAACATTTAAATATTAAAAAAAAAAGAAGTGGGGGGTGGTGATTTGGGGAGCAGAATTCTGGAGATCTCTTTTTTTCCTTACAAAACAATAATTCTTCCTTACCTTCTGTTCTCCCAAATTTCAATCTCATTTTGTACTTCTGAAAAAAAGGAAATTTTCTACTCAGCAATTTCATCATAGTGCAATAATTATTTCTTCTATGAATCAATAAATGGTCGAATCAGTCAATTAGCCTTCTAAGCTTCAATTCTTAGAATGCATACTTGCAAAATGGAATTTAGTACAGGGAATTAGGGAACTAGTGGAATTTCTGAAGAGCCCAAGGAAATGAGTTTGGAGGCTATACAACAGTAACAACACAGACATTAAGTAACCACCACTGCTTTCTTGAAATTGTTATAATAAAAACCCACTGCCAATCTGCAATACCTACCACAAAACAAATCTTTGCTTATTCACTCCCAAACGTATCCATCTTCCCATATTTTAAGCAAATTAACTACTCTTACAAAAACCATGTGAACCTGCCTAATAGATCATAACTATTCATCATAGAAATGAAATATCTGTGGAAAGTCTTACCTCTCAAAAAAAAGTGTAGATCCATACATAGTCTCACTACATACCACATCCATGCTAGGTTGTTATTTTTTTTTCTGTCCACTGTTCAGTCTTGATCTCAACTTGCTATCCTCTAGACTCTGTGCTAAATTATATTTAATTTTTGTCCACATAATCTATATAATATAATAAGGAAATAGGTTTGGAAAAATATGCATACACCTAAGTATATGTATAACTGAGTAAAGAAGAAATTATAGATACCTACTATGACTTTAATTTTTGGAATTTTTCACAAGGGTATGGTTTGTATTTATAACTTCTTTCCAGTACTACTACGCATTTGCCACTTGCTCTCAGGAAGCATCACTTGCTAACTAAATCAAGACTTTTTGCCTGTTGGTCCAGCCATCTGGTGGTGTGAAAGGCAAAAATTGGCTAGTTGATTTTCTCAACTGCATTCAATTGCAACAATGCATCCATTGTTAGAAGTATTCATTCCTTGTCTTCTGAAACTTTATAATTAGCACTGTATTAAGTCACAGGAATAGGAAGCAAACATTTGAGGAGTGGGACAGTTTAGTGCCATAGTGAAAGTACCACTCTTTCTTCCATTTGTTAATTTCGAGACCCATGCATTCTATTGTGGGAAAATACTACCATATATTGTTTGCTGGTTAAGAATCTGTTCTGCACTCTATAGGACAGCATAAAACACTTTAATGCATTGTTTCCCATCTGGCTCCTTACTTACTCTTAAATAAACATTTTATTTTCTATAAAGCAATTGGTAACTTTGTGATAGAATACAGTTTTTTAAAAGTTAAAATTAATCCCATGAGGATTTAACAATTTCCTTCTTTTGTGGTAAAATGAATTCCTTGGTCAGAAGTTATGTTTTGTTTTATTTTGTTTTTGGTGACAAAAAAAGAGAAAAGAAATAAGTCCATGAATAATATTGCTGGCAGAGACAAGTAAGGAAGAAAGAAAAAAGCAATACTAGGAATATGTCAATTTCAATGAGGACAAATCATTGTACTTTTGGAATGGAAGCATCTAACGTAACTGAACTTCTTCCAAATTTTTAGTTGGCTTTTCCAATCTGTTATGCTATATTAGCTGTGCTGTGTATGTCCCTTCTTCTGGCAGGTTAGACACTCAAGAGCAGTAACATAAATAACACCCATGAAGAGGGGAACCTCATGTTTATAAGCCTACCTCGATATGTTGTCCTGGATATCATGGCATTTTGTTCATGATTGCATAGAATAAAAAACTGGGAGAGTCCAGAAATAACTACCTGACAAAAAAAGTGCAACTAATCTTTCAACAGATTACTGAAAGATTTCTCTACAGACAGGGCCATCTACTGATCATTCACATGGGGCACAGATATTTCAAATTTGGGACCCATTTACATAATTTTCCTTCAAACCTTGTCATTATTATTCCAAAAATATTCCTCCAAATCCCTGATTATCTGACCAAACACTAGCTACAGCTCATGAATTTAAATGGTGCCACACCCTGTTCATCACTCCTAATCAAAGTGGAAAAACCATCTGTACTCAAAGTGTTGCCTACTGGAAGGACTTCTTTATACTCTATCTTTCAGGGACAATCATGAATTGTATTTCTACAGTGTTCTACTCTTACTCTGAATTGGTTCCAGAATACCATTCACAACTCTCTACAACCAGGTTTCAAAGTCATTACTTTCAGTTATTTGACATCGGGTGTTCCCTGAAGCTCTCAGTAGAGGTTGAGAAGAAGATGTTAATGCAGCTGGAGTCAGCACATGGAGAAGATGAGCACCTGTTCTTAACCCTTCTAACACCTTCAGTATCTTCTTGAGTTTGTTCCCATATATATCACTTCTAGGTTTGCCCAAAAAGCAACTTCTGTAGATTAAATCACACAGACCACAATGAGAAGCTCAGGTCACATGATGACTTGGTGTTTTATGAATAACCTTAGAATATCTAACACAGACAATAGTTATTTCTCACAATGCTATAGTACACATCCTAGCTTTGCTTCAAAACCTAAGAGCTGAGCTACAATTCTCTTATTGGAGCTCATTACTACTTCCTTTCAACATCCCAATCTGTCAGACATCTCAAGCATCACTGAATCTGTTGAGTCATAAGGGCTAAGTGTCAAAACTGCTTATACAACAGCCTGAATAAACTAGAAATCCTTTTTCTGTGTTTAGGCCCAATTAAAAGCTGATAGCCTAATTATCCAATAAATAGGTTGAAATTACACAAATACTAAATATCATACATGTTGCCTCTGAAATCCAAACTAACTTACTTTTCAAACACTAGACAGAACAAAATATAGTGGTTTTACTTTGAAAACAAATTTTCAATATGCTCCAGACTACTGTATCCTTGGAAAATTTCCTAAGCTTTTGAGACTTTGATTTTCCTTGGTGTATATCTCCTTTATTCCTTCATGCATGTGTCTAATCAAAGCATCTAAGTACCTGCTATTTCTTACTCTCTAGATTCTATTCACATGTGTCATCAATGAAAAGGACTGATTTTATGTTCTGGGAGACATTGGAATGATGAGGCTCTCCACAGATAAAATTATGGCTCAGAGTTAGAAAAATGACATCTATCTAAAGTTAGATGCTGAAGACTTAGCATTTTCCCAGTCAGGTGAAATAAATTCTTTCCAGTATTCTTGATTTATTGGAATAGTAAGGTGGCCAAATCAATAACTGTATATCAAGTGCCAAAGTGCATGATGATACTTATTTGTTTCATTAAAGAGTCATATAGTACATAAGTTTACATGTGTAATTTTTGCAATATTCTACCACTGTTCTCTAAGACCAAGCTGTCTCCAAAAAACCAAGCAGGTGACTTGAAATGGGAAAGATAGATCAAGAGTCCTGCATCATGTAAGCAAAGACTAAACTTTACTTGAATCATTAGCTCTCCCTGAATAAGAGAAAAATTACTTTCTTAGTATCCCGAAATTAGCAGTAACTGCTCCCAGCTTCCAGCAATCAAAAACATTCAAGTTATATCATTTTCCCACTGCACAATTATTTTATTAAATGGTTGTAAGTTCTTTCGAAGGAGGATAGGAAGAGATCTTATTAAACATCTGTAATGTCTTAAACATCTTCCTCAAACTGATATGGATTTGCAATTTGTTAAGCAGCCCTACATGTCTAAACTTACTCAGTCCTTGAAATTGAGTATATGTAAAATAGACTATTCTGTGGCTCAATTCAGGCTTCTGTTTCTTGATAGACCTAAAGTCGTTTCCTTTCCTTTCCCTTTTTCTTGTCTTGTCTTTTTTCTTTTCTTTTCTCTTATTTCTCTATTTTAAGTGAGGAAGACACTTATAGAAATCAGGTAAGATGTCGGGGGGGGGGTGCCCATTTATTTTGGTACCAAAGACTCCATGATAAATTAAAGGTCAACAAAGACCTACATGGACTAAAGTATTTTGATTACCATTCTTTCTCTGCTGCCCATCATTATAACCATGCCATCTTGTCTGGCACCAGAATACTGATATTTAGCCTCTTCCACTGTGGAATAAGAAAATCCACTCCAGTGGCAGCATTTCCTACCCTCATCCCAGGTTACAGAGGGCAACTGCTACAGTACTTTTCAAAGATATTGGTGCTCTCCCAAAGGCCTTGGAGATATCATGAGGACTGTATTTGAAGGTAGATGGGTGGGATGCACATAATAAATTCCTATTTCTCTAAGTTATTCCATTCTTTCCTCTGCATCCTTCCATAAGGAGATTTTGTTATTTACATTTAATTTAGTTCAAGCCTCTTCTGAGACTTAATATAGGTTAACTAATTAAGCAAACAGAATCCCTCTCAGCTGCTCTTCCTAGCACATGGGGTAAAGAATCTTTGGTAAGCATCCTATAAAAATAAATTCATCAGTATTATGCTTCTCTGTCTTTTGCCTCAGAATCCATTTGAACTTCTACTCAACAGATTTTTGCAGATCCTTCCCAACTGGAGCATTAAGTTTTGCAAGGATGTGAATTCAGTCAACCAATCATTGTAATTTATCAATCTCAATATTAAATTCTGCACCTTACTTTTGGTAATATCAGTGTTGCAATTTGGTAAAATGTGAGATTTATTTCTCTTCCTTCTTCCTTTTTTCCTTTCTTCCTTTCTCTCTTCCTTCCTTGCTCCATCCCTCCCTTCCTTCCTCCCTTGTTTCTTTTTTCTTGTTGTTCAATAGTGAGAAACTATCTGACAGTTATATTTATTTCCATAAGATCCTTACTGCACTTAGAAACAGCCAACTTGGGGCAACTGGGAGGCTCAATTAGTTAAATATCTGGTTCTTGGTTTGGGTTCAAGTACTGATCTCACAGTTTGTGGGTTGGAGTCCCACTATGGATTCAGCACTGACAGAACCTGTTTGGGATTCTCTCTCTCGCCTTCTCTCTCTTCCCTTCCTCATTTATGTGCTCTTTCTCTCTCTCACTCTCAAAATAAATAAATACACTTTAAAGAAAACCACCAAATCATGTCACGATATTTGCCTTCTTCTTCCCTCTAAAAATGACCTGTCAGAATATCCATTCAGTCTGCTAAAGCCTTAGCTTTATAAGGAAATTCATTCAAAATGTTGAAGGAGATAATTTAAGTAACTATGTGACCTTGCCCATCATGGAATACCAGTAAATGATCCTCTAATATTAACTGAATTCTGTCTGTTTCAAACTCAGTCTAGGTTAGAAAACCAATTCTAGGGTCCATATCTTTGAATTATGTCATTTGAAAGAAATTCTATTTTGGTTAGGGTACTTAGTTGCAGACTATTAAACAACAAAAATCTGAACTAAATAAAATTTAAGATGTAATTGGCTTTATTAAAGAATGCATAAATCCAGCAGAATCTAGCAAATAGAAAGAAGCTTCACTGAGCTGTAAAAAAGGAAAGGTTTTTAAAGGCAGAGAGAGAGAGTGAGGGAAAAAAAGAAATTATTTGCAAAAAATGCAATTTCTAGGCAAGGTTGCCCTTCTCAGAGAAATGGAAGGAGTCTATCAATAAATTTCTTGGTACTGGCCAGGAAATTCCATGTTGATTGATTAAACTTTACATTCCTTGGGTGATTAAAACTGCAGTTTGGTTGGGTATTAAGTTTTGGTTTGCTGACATGGGGCCTTAACATAAGTGACTCCATTTTAAGGCCTTTGTTTGTTTTGTTTTGTTTTTAACAAGACAGTAGTTTGCACCCTTTTATTTTAATTTTTAAAAAAGTGTTTTAAAGTAATCTCTATGCCGATTGTGGGACTTGAACTCATGACCTTAAGATCAAGAGTCATATACTCCATTGACTGGGCCAACCAGGAGCCCTACAATGGTAGGCACTTTTGACTTAACTTAAACTTTCTAGGGGTTATTAAGAAGTCAAAAATATCTTAGATGCCCAGAAAAATCAACTGGGTTTCTACACAATCAGAGTACTGAACCTCCCCCCCCCACTAGTTCTGTGATCCACTGTTTCACATCTGTACCTCTAAGTCCTAAGTTTGGACAGTAGAAATGCTAACAAAGCTGCTACAAATATTTTCTACTCAAGTGTGTTTATTTATGTGCCAAGTTGGCTAGGGTAAGGTGCCTACTTGATTACACACTATTCTAGATGGTATTTTTTAGATGTGATTAACATTTACAGTCAGTTGATTTGAAAAAGGCCAACTACCCTCTATAATGTGGATGAGCCTCATTTCATCAATTTAAGGTCATAGAAGCAAAAAAAGCTCCCTAAATAAAATGAAATTCTGTCTCAAGACTACAATGTAGATGGACACCTGGGTGGCTCAGTCAGTTAAGCATCTAACTCTTGAATTCAGCTTTAAGGGTTTTGAAGATTTGTGAGACTGAGCCTCATGTTGCTCACCATCAGTGCAGAGGCTTCTTGGGATTCTCTCTCTCCCTCTCTCTCTCACTGCCCATTTCCTGCTATCTTTCTCTCTTTCAAAATAAATAAATAAACTTAAAAGAAAACTCTACAATATAGAAATTCTGCTTGAGCTTCCTGTCTGTTGCCCACTTCTGCAGATTTTGGACTTGATATTGCAACGTCAACTCTTACATGATTTCCAGTCTACTGACTTACCCTACAGATTTCAGACTTGCCAGACTACACTACTATGAGAGCCAAATATATATAAAATGTTTGTTCTTGGTTTTGTTACCCTGGAGAACCTTGAGTAATAAAATAGATGTAGCTGCCATCACACAATGTCACAGTGCTCACCTCTAGCTTTCAGTTGTCTAATGGACTTGAATGTGAAAAGTTCCCAAATGCCATGCAATAACCTGGCTGCAAAGTAATTCAGAAAATGTACCTGTTAAGGGAAACCTTTTTGTACTGTTGGTGGGATGCAAACTGGTGCAGCCACTCTGGAAACAGTATGGAAGTTCCTCAAAAAGTTAAAAATAAAACTACCCTATGATCTAGCACACACTACTCAGTATTCACCCAAAGAATACAAAAACTCTAATTCAAAGAGAATACATGCACCCAATGTTTATATCAACATTATCAACAATGACACAATTATGGAAAGAGCCCAAGTGTACATTGATTGATGAATAGATAAAGAAGATGTGATATACACACGTTTTAAAATAAAAACTTTTTAAAAGGCATAAGACTTATACGATCTGAAGAGAAACCAGAATTAAATGAACATTTAATTCATTTCTGTGTGTTTACTTACTTGATGATATTATGCATTTATATCTCTAAGAAAAAAAATGAATAAAATAATTTATAATCTCTATTTTGAGGAAACTGAAGGAAAAAAGATGACTCATTTAACCTAAGTCATTTGACAATTTTACTTAAAGAAGTTACAGAGCCTGGCCTAGAATACAGGTTTTGTGAGTTCTTGATTAGTGTCCTTTCCACTCTACCGTACACAAATAAACATTATAACCCACAAGGAAATATTCACCTAACTACAGCCTGACTTGCCCCTGTGTAAATAAACCAAGGCAACAGGAAAAAATGTGGAGTTGAGGCAGGGGAGACTGCAAACAGACAAAAGCTCTCTGGCCAAACCTCAAACTTCAGTGTTTTATGCAAGGATGAAACCCATAGAGAATATTCTTTTCCTTGAATGTTTAATTTGTTATCCTTTTATATGTAGAAATTAGACAACATTCCAAAAATCTAGCAGCAGTCTGTGCTCTTTCTCTGAATTCAAATAGTCCACTTTTATTGAACATTTTACTAAGCTTAGATAAATCAGAGAGATTATCCAAACGCATTCAGCTCATTGTAAAAAACACCAGAGAGACCTTTAAAAGGATTGTAAAGACTCTCAATCAAACTAGTTCTCACAGAAAATGTGTTAAAGGACATAGGACACAGTTAAGAAGCTGGAAGCAGGATCCATTTCCACAGCTACCATTTAAATTCACTCTTTTGTTACCTCCATCTAGAATTCTTTAACAGCACTCCCAATGGCCTCTCCCTTCCAGTCTTCCCCCTCGAGTTTGACCTTGAAACACTGTTTTTACATGAGTCTTGAAAAAATATCATGCCATTCTACTCTTAGGCAAAGAACTAAAGGACTAATAGCCAAAAAGTCTTGGCTTGAGCTCCTAAACTCTGGTCTTGGGCAAAATATACTTTTCCGGAATATACTATTCTGAGCCTGTGTCTCTCTGCATTTCCGTCTCTCTTTCTCATCAGTTAAACTATTTTGCAATCCCCGCCTGAAGCATGGTTCATATTATAATTAAATGAAATGATTAATTTGAAAAAATGCCGAGCAAATTTAAGTATTACAAAATAGAAAATAATAAAATATTTTGAGGTTATCAAGCCAACAATCTAAGCTCAAAAGTCAACAGATAGGATATAAAATTTTAATTGTGACCATATTTATATTCTGATATATCATTTTCTTTTATCAGTGAACATCTGTGAAAATAAAATTAATTTTTCCCACTTTTAAGTAAAACATGATTTATTAGTTCAAGGTCAAATTCCTCAAATTATCCATTATTCTCATCAACTATTAGAAGTCTTATATTTAGAATACTGCAGCTTTTATTTTAGTATTCTTTTTTCTTGCTTTTCTAGTCTCTCCCCAAGTATACACATGCATGTACACACAGACACAGACACACACACACACACACAAACACACTCATACAACCACCATGTTAATCATTATGCATTTTATTAAACAAATGATGATATAATCAAATTATTTGAAGATAATAGTAATAAATGTTTTTAAACACCATTTTAAAAAGCCAAATTGTTGACTGCTATGTACCTATGATATTTAAGTAGTCCTAAGAGGTTCAAACAGTGAAAATGATTGCACTGTGTTAGAATTCTACAAATCAGAGCAATAAAGATGCTTCCTTTTTTTAAGTTTACTTATTTTGAGAGAGAGAGTATGTGTGAATGTAAGGGGCAGAGAGAGAGAGAAACAGAGAGAGAGAGAGAGAGAGAGAGAGAGAGAGAATATCAAGCAGGCTCTGCGTTGTGAGCACAGAGCCTGACATGGGGTTTGTACTCATAGTAAGATCATGACCTGAGCTGAAGTCAAGAGTCAGACTTAACCAACTTAGCCAAACCCAGAGGCTCCAAATAAATAAAGATGATTCTAGGGGCACCTGGGTGGCTCAGTCGGTTAAGCGTCCAACTTCAGCTCAGGTCATGATCACACAGTTTGTGGGTTCGAGCCCTGCATTAGGCTCTGTGCTGACAGTTAGCTTAGAGCCTGGAGCCTGCTTCAGATTCTGTGTCTCCCTCTCTCTCTGACCCTCCCCTGCTCACGCTGTTTCTCTCTCTCTCAGAAACAAATAAAACATTAAAAATTTTTTTAAAAAGATGATTCTAATGTTATCAGTAGCTTTTTTATTATTCATCTCTTATTCTTCTGTAAAGAGCTCAGATCTTATTGACAAATTCTACAACTAGAAATGCATCTTTAAAAACACATTTGAGGGGGTCAGCTATTATTATGTAAATAAAGGAATCAATATGATTACTCTGCACCTTACCTCCATATAGGATAAACTCAATTTAAGGAAAATAAGTAGCTAAGATTAGCATCCCTGGATTATTTTATTAAATGGATTAAAGCTACTAACCAAAATAAATGGTCTACTTCAATAACATGCCCTTACTTTTAAATTGTACTGTTCCCAACTTGTTCTTTTTATTAAACAAAAGAAAAAATTGTTTATCAGATAAATTGATGTCATTGTATATAGCTCTAATATATTTTTCATGGTTGAGTAGTATTGCCTTGCACAAATATAACACAATTTACTGACCTATTCATTTATTTGGTGGACATTTAAGGCATTTCACCTTTGACCTTTATGAATTTGCTGACATGAATAATTTTGTAAGGGTCTCCTGGTAAAAATGTGCAGAGATTCTCTAGGGTAAATATGTAGGCGTAGATTTGCTGAATCATTGAGTGTATGCGTCTTTAGCTTTACCAGGCACTGCCAAATGCGTAAGTCCCACTTTTGTGTGACTCCCTTAGAACTGTCTATTCACCTCAGCTCAAATCACACGGGGCCCGAAGGAGGCCCTCAGCGCTAACCCACAACCTCATCTGCTTTGTTTTGTTTGGGCAGGTTGATTTCCTTACGTTTTTGTCATGGAATTTTTTCAAAATATGCTTATTTGTCCTGTATGTTACATTACTTCCATGGGAGAGTTTTAGATTTGTTTTAGGTTTGTTTGTTTGTTTAGTTTACCCTAACCACTCTGCTAAAAATGCAAATTTAAATAGAGTCTAGTCATCTCCTCTTGATTTATCTTTATCTTGCATCATCTTTTTGCCCTCACAGATGATCTGGTTGTCTTTTCTACTTTAAGTTTTATGATTTTAAAAAAATGAAGTCTTTTCTCTCAGATTCTATCTCTAATTCTCACTTTCTTCTTTTATTTGTTCAGTGGCTCACATTACTCTTCAATGAGTATTATGCAAATTCTAGAGTTGCTTTAACTCTTTCTTCACTACAAGGAATAAGTATCATAGACTATGTGGTGATATTCGGCAGTGGCAGAAGAACAGTCATTAGAAACAAACACAAAATGTATTGGCCACAGTCCAAGAAGGAGATAGACACCACATAATAATTTAAACAGTGAACGTTTCATGTTAAGAATTATTAACTGTAACAGGGTCCTGGCTACTAAGGAGCGTAGATAACTTTAGACAATAAAGCAACAGTAGATACAAGAATCAGCCAGCACCCCTGGGGCTATGATAGTGTGTGCAGAGAAGAGGCCCCCACATCCATAAATGAGCTCCAGAACTTGTTGAAGAGAGTCTGGCCAAGGGACCTGAATGACAGAAAAATCACTAAGAAACTATACTAAAGAGACTCACTCAAATCTGCCATCTGCCTTAGCAAAAATCTCCCTCTGTGGTGCAGGAAAAGTTGTTTGGTGTGGAGTGGCTTGCTGGAGGCATCCTCTCACAAAATTCCCAGAGAAGGTGCAGGCAGAAGGTGTTTGCCATTGGACGCTGCTGATCCTGGGGCACTGAGTTCTCCCAATAATCAGCAAAAGGACCCTGAGCTCAAGAACAGAACACAGAACACAGCCCTGCTGCCAGCAAGACCCTAATCTTGTGGAACCCTGAGCAGTGGACCAAGTGAAGCTGATGGACCCGAACTCCTCACCCATAGAAACTATGAGACAACAAATGCATGTTGGTTTAAGCTGCTAAGTTTGGGGCAATTTATTGTGTAGCAGAAGTTATTCTTTGGAAGCAGTATTTTCACCCTCTGTGACATTATTCCTGGAGCCTTGGCTAATCTTGAATGTAGCCAGTGGATAAGAATCTGGGTTTTGCCAAAGGAGAGGGATGCTACTAGAGTGAAAAACTGTAGATATGAAGGCATCAAACACAGGACCAATTTTCCCCATGGGACATTTACTGAATTATGAAACTGAGCAAGACCGGAAGCTCAACACTTAAACCACAATTCTTTATAGTCCTGAGCTTCACTGATGACAGTCTTTCATAGTAAAAAGCAAAAAACCACTGAGGAGATGTCTCATAGTCATAACTGCTGTAACTTGAAGTTCCAGAAGAAATAACCTCGAAAAGTGACAAAGAAATACGGTTAGCCTCTTACAACTTACTCCCTGATTAGGTTGAGATGGTTAGCCCCCTACTCTACCTGCTTGGAAAATAAAAATGCAAAACTCCTTAAGGTAAAGTAATATCATGTGAGGTCTCTACAAAAAAATTTTATGCAGTGTCTGGAGTTCAGTTATAATAAATGAAGTTTTAAAATTCATGTCCAAAGAAAGTACAGAATAATTAAACAAACAAACCAAAAATAAAGCAGATCTACAGATGATCCAGATCTAACCACCAAGGATATAATTATGATTCATTGGTTGAAGAAAATACAGATAAAACAGGGTAAAATATTGAGAATTTCATGAGTTAGAATCTAAAAAATATAATAAAATGGAACTTACAGAAATGAAAATATAATACGTGAAATGGAAAAATGAGTAGATTCTTTTAATAGCAAAATAATCTAAGAGAGAGAATTAGTCAACTGGTCAAAAGAAAATATTCATGCTGACACAGAGAAGAGTAAAAAAAAATAGAGACAAATGGAATATAAAAGGGCTGAATTACCTTTAAGTGGAGTTCTAGACAGAGAGAGAGAATTGGGCAATAGGACTATTTGAAAAGATAATGAGTCTTAAAAATACTAACTAATGATATTAAATCACTGGACACAAATATGTGCACACACACAGGAAGATGTATAATAACCAATGCAAATTAAATAATACACTTAAGCACATCATAGTCAAAATAATGAAATGAGGGGCGCCTGGGTGGCTTATTCGGTTAAGCGTCTGACTTTCACTTGGGTCATGATCTCGCGGTTTGTGGGTTCGAGCCCCGCGTCGGGCTCTGTGCTGACTGCCAGCTCAGAGCCTGGAACCTGTTTCAGAGTCTGTGACTCCCTCTCTCTCTGACCCTCCCCTGCTCACACTGTCTCTCTCTCTCTCCTAGAAGTAAATAAAAAAAAAAACACATTAAAAAAAATAATGAAATGAAAAAGGAGAGAAACAGAGAGAGAGAGAGAGAAAGAAGGAACATGTTAAAAACAACCAAAGGTAAAATAGACATAACATTCGGGATGCCTTGATGGATCAGTCGGTTGAGCATCTGACTTCAGCTCAGGTCATGATCACAAGGATCATGAGTTTTAGCCCCACATTGGGCTCTCTGCTGCCAGCCTGTCAGCACAGAGACTGCTTAGGGTCTCTGTTTTTTCCTTTTTTAATAGTTTTTAATAGTTTATTGTCAAGTTGGTTTCCATATAACACCCAGTGCTCATCCCCACAAGTGCCCTCCTCCATGCCCATCCCCCCCCTTCCCCTCCCCCCATACCCATCTGTCCTCAGCTTGTTCTCAACATTCAAGAGTCTCTCATGGTTTGCCTCCCTCCCTCTCCCCCTTCTTTCCCCCCTTCTCTTCCCCCACGGTTTCCCATCAAGTTCTTCCTAATCCTCCTATACATGCAAACATATGGTAACTGTCCTTTTCTGCTCAGCTTAACACCTTCAATGTCCATCCATGTTGCTACACATGGCCAGATTTCATTCTTTTTCATTGTCATGTAGTATTCCATCATATAGATAAACCACATCTTCTTGATCCATTCGTCTGTTGATGAACACTTAGGCTCTTTCCATGATTTTACTATTGTTGAGAGTGCTGCTATGAACATTGGGGTACATGTGCCCGTATGCATCAGCACTTCTGTATCCCTTGGGTAAATTCCTAGCAGTGCTATTGCTGGGTCATAGGGGAGTTCTAGTGTTAATTTTTTGAGGAACCTCCACACTCTTTTCCAGAGGGGCTGCACCAGTTTACATTCCCACCAACAATGAAACAACAGAAAGAGAAATCAAGAAACTGATCCCATTCACAATTGCACAAAAAACCATAAAATATTTTTTTAAAAAGAAATAAACATAACATTCAGGAGTAACAATCTGAGAGATAGCTGAAATCTTATAAAAACGTAGCAACCAGTAGACAATATGTGGTATCTTTAAAGTGCTGAACACAAGTAAATGTCCCCTCATCACCTTCTACACTGTAATTATTTCTGTGAAGTATGAAGACAAATTAGAGATATTTTCAAATAAACAAAAACTGAAGGAAACTACCAATAGACCGGTATTTAAAAAACGCTAAGGGAGGGGAGGCTGGGTGGCTTAGCTGGTTAAGCATCTGACTTCAGCTCAGGTCATAATCTCGCAGTTTGTGGATTTGAGCCCCGCATTGGGCTCTGTGCTGACAGCTCAGAGCCTGGAGTCTTCTTCAGATTTTGTGTCTCCCTCTCTGCCCCTTCCCTATTTACGTTCTTTCTCTCTCTGTCTCTCAAAAAATGAATGAACATGAAAAAAATTTTTTAAATAATGAAAGGCACCAAGGGGACAGAGAACAAACTGAGGGTTGCTGAAGGAGAGGTGGGAGGGGGGATGGCCGAAATAGGTAATGGGCATTAAGGAGGGTGCTTGCTTGGAGGAGCACTGGATGTTACATGTAAGTGATGAATCACTAAATTCTATCCTGAAAACATTATTTTACTGTATGTCAACTAACTTGGATTATAATAATTTTTAAAAAAAAAAAAAGAAAAAAATTTTAATAAAACACTAAAAATAAATAAATAAAACCAAGGGGAATTATTTAGTCAGAAAGAAATGATACCAGAAGAAAAGACAGAGAAGCAGGAAAAAATGAATAAAAACAGCATAAAATAAAAGTTAAGATCATATAAAATTAAGTAAGTATGCTGTTTAGAGTTTTAAATATATCTATAATAAAATTCTTGAAAATAAAAACACTAAAGAGGAGATGAGGATAAATGGAATTTGTACAACTTATTTATATTAGGTGATAATGAACCAAGTGTGCATCTTGAGTAAAAATATTTAGTGTAAAAATTTCAGTAAACTGAAAGAATAGTGAAGAATTTTATACTAACAGCTTAGTAGAGAAAAATTTAAACAATAACAATAAACATTTCATTAATACAGAAAAAACAACAAAGGAAAGGAAAAGAAATAGACAGCCCCTAGTTAAATAGGAAACATGTAGTAAAATTTTAGATATAAACCTAAGTAAATCAATAAATTAAGTGTAAATGATCTAAATATACATCCAACATGGATTTATATTAAGAATCTATAAAGCATTACCACAAATCATAAGGACAAGATAGAAAACTAAAAGATATGTACAAAATGTTTATATAAGACAATCTGTGTTCTACGACTTTGTTAAGTTTACTTAAGCATGCCACTGGTAGAGTTCTAGAAAGACTGTCATCAAAATCTTAGAGGTGGTTTTTACTGTGTCAACACATAAATGATTTTAATGTATTTAGTATATAGCTCTTTGCTATATTATTTATATGTTGGAAATATATACTTTTTTATACTTTTATTATATATTCACCTTGTAGCTCATGTCTTCATTTCCCAGCAGTTAAACTAATGTCATAGCTACATAGGAAAATTATCTAAGCCTCTTCCTTCTTTAATAATACATTGAAGTTTCTAGAAACTAAATTCTACTTCCAGAGGAATTAAATCAGATTCAATAAAACTGATTAACACCTTATGACCACATTGTACTTCCATTTTAAAGATGCAAAATATCTGAGGCACAGAATACCTTCATTAGAGCTGAGTTAGTGTCAGAATTTGGTTAAAAGTGTTGCATGTATTTCTTTCTTCATGTAAACCTAAGTGCTGTGAGACCTGGGATAAAAATGGTTCTCTTGTAAATGGAAAAAAGCTAAAGTAGAGTAAAACCTATGGTCAAAACCTTACAAGTACTCCAAAGTGAAGTTGGATTTCCTCTCTATAATCCTTTACTGATAGGTTTATATGTAAGTTTATTAGGTTTATCAATCTTCCTTAACACAGTTACATGCTATAAAACATCTGGTAAGGAAAAACAGAACACAGCATTTGACTTAATGTTAGTGCAGTCAGGATATATATTTCTTATTATATTAGTAACAGACACAATTCCACAATACAATAAGTAAAAATGTTTCCTCTTAAAAGCAAGGCACTGCCTTCTTGGAAATAAATTACCCTGACGAGGACCACCATGGGGCTCCTGAGAATAGGTAATTCACTTCAAATGAATGAACCCTCCACCAAAGGGAGAGTGCTTCTCCTGGTGAATTTTAAACTGTCACTTCACTTTCTGCCTCAGTTTCCTTCTTTAAAAGATGTGGAAATACAGAGTCCTTTTAAAAGTGGGGTTAATACGAGTCTAACAGGCAAGTGATGAATATATTGACACCAATTAAATCTCCTTAAATGACAAATCTCATACACATGTTGAATAACAGAGTCCAGGATTAAATTTATTAGTCATCCGTTTTTAGTCACCATAACTTCTCCATATTGTCTGAAATACACCTTTGTACCAAGCAAAAATGCTCCCTGTATTTCACGTTAGGAACATCACCAGATGAGTATCTCTTGAGCTGAATACAAAGTATTCCGGGGTTGTTGGGGTTTTTTTCCACCTACTGTAAAAAGACAATAACTGTTGGGGGCCTTTGGGTTAGAATGGGCAATTAATGCCTTTTTCAGTTGTGCAGTACTTATAAAATTGAAGCATTTTATATTCATCTGGGTGCTTTGTTTATTCACTTCTGTGTGAGCTATTTTGAACTGGAGCTTTAACATTTAGTTGCTTTCCCCATTCTTCAGTGAAAAGATTTGTAATACACACCTCCCACACAGTACTTGAAAAATACGCACTTTATTGACCTATTATTGGATTTTTTGTGGTTCCTGAGACACGATTTTATGTAATTTCATTTTGAATTCTGGCTTGAGTTCAAGCATCTTTGAAAGTGAAGCTCTGATTACTGACTTGTATGCATAACATAAGTTGGAGTAAATGAACGCCTCCCTCAACCTTCTCCAGACACTCAGTTCTAACCTCATCTCCCCTTTCCTTTGCTTCCCTTTGAAACATGTATAGTAAGGTCAGATTGTATTTGAACATTTGGTAGTTAAGGATGTGCTTTATTCCCTTCCTCATTTGGCACCATTTGTTGTATCTAAGCAGGTTATCTTTCCTCTTTGAGTTATCGGAAACAAAACAGCCTCTCAGAAAGCATTGGAGATTTTTAAAGAACCATTACTCTTCTAGACAATAAATAAATTGCTTCCCTAGGAAAAGAGAAGTATCTTGTTTCTTACCTGTCTCTCTCTCTCTCTCTCTTTTTCCTCTCAGTCTCTCCTCCTTTGTATCTCTCTTTCTCATTGCATAATAAGAAATACAGGTGTACTACACAATGACAGATCTTTTAGTGCAGAAAGGGAATGGAAGAAGAATCTACCAAATACTGAGTATAACTAATAACTGAACACATCTAATTTAATCAAAAAGTTGCAGTTCATAGCAAGAGACTCAGTAAGGTGTGGTGTATGAATCTAAAGCCTTTGAGCAGGATGAAACTGAGTTGAATATCCACTATTGGTTATGGACTATATGACATGAAACTCACTTTGAAACGTAGAAGTGAACCTCAGTTTTCATATCACTAAAATAGGAATACTAAATTCTGCCTTTAAAATAACTCTTTCTCTGGCACTTCTTCCTTACAACTTTTGAACACAGATGTTCCTCAGACAAGATATCTCATCTTTCTGCTGTATATTCTGAACTGCTGAAGGATATTGTCCTCTTGTGAGATTTTAACTCCGTCTTTATACCACTAACTTCAAAATGTATGTCTACAACCCAACATCTTCAGACTCTATGTATCCCCATCACCTACTTCACATCTAAAATTCTTAATTGAATCTCAAACTTATAATTCCAAAACTAAACTATTGATCTGACTCCTGGCCTAAAACTGATTCCCTGCTGGGGCACCTGAGTGGTTCATTCAAGTAAGCATCTGACACTTGATTTTGGCTCAGGTCATGAACTCACAGTCATGAGTTTGAGCCCCGTGTGGGGCTCAGCACTGAGCAAGTAGCCTGCTTAAATATTCTCTCTCCCTATCCCTCTGCCCCTCCCCCCACTTGCTCTCTCTCTGTTTCAAAGTAAATAAATTTAAAAAAACTGATTACCTTCCAACATTCTTTTCCTCAGGGAAGAGGAAATCCTCCAATTGCCTAATTCAAAAATGCTGGAGTTTTCTTTGACATTTGTCTTTTAAACGTCTCTCAAAATCTGTCCATCTATCTGTGTCCTTATTCCAACAAATTCAATCCAAGAACCATCACTCGGTGCCTCCATAGGGACACACAGCAGGGATTTAACTACCATTTTCACCCAGTGGATTTTTTTTTTTGTTTGTTTGGGGTTTTTTTTATTTCAGAGAGAAAGGGAGAGAGGGAGAAAGTGCATTCAGGGGAGAAGGGCAAAGAGGAGAGAGAGAGAGAGAATCTCAAGCACGCTCCATACTCAGTACAGAGTCCAACTCAGGGCTCAATCTTACCACCCTGGGATCATGACCTGAAATGAAATCAAGGGTCAGATGCTCAACCAGCTGAGCCACCAGGCACCCCCCGCCACATAGTTTAATATTCCTTACAATAGAGTGAGCTTTTAAAATGTAAACCTGATCATATTATATTCTGCCTTAAAATCCAATTATAAAATAGTTAATGTGTACTGAACATTTACTATGTTCTAGATCTTGTCTCAAGGATTTATATGTTACCTCATTCTATACATAAGATGGGAATAATTGTTATTATTACTAAGTTATTATAAGTATATTCATTTTAAGGTTGAGGAGACTGAAACACTAAGAAACAAAGAAACGTGCTCATGGAAACCCAGATGGTAAAGTAGCAGAAACAGGTCATAGCTTCAGAGTTCGCATCCCTAACAGGGCACCACACTGTTTCCCCCAGGAGCTCCTGTTTTTTTTGTTTTTTTTTTTGTTTTGTTTTTTTTAATTTTTTATTTATTTCCAATAGAGAGNTGACCTGAGCTGAAGTCGGACACTTAGCTGACTGAGCCACCCAGGCGTCCCAGCTCCTGTTCATTCTTGAGAACAGAAAAACATTTAAGAATACCTAGCTGCAATGCTCTTATTAAACCCCATCTTGCAATGTGTGTGACTAACTTATAGACTGCAAGAACCCATTGATAAATTTTCAGAAATATTGCAAACATTTCTTTTTGTTTTTGTAAATCATTACTAAACATTAAATTTTATAAACTTACTATTAAATAAATTTTGTTAAAAACAAAGGCAAAGGTAATTACTCAACGTTTTATTTCCATGTTGCTCTTTCATGTAAATGAAAACATCAGCTGACATTCATGTTGGGATTATATTCTTTCATCAGTTGCAACTATTGCCTGTGGATACACTTGATGGGCAAAACTAAATATAAGTATTTGGTGAAAATCAATGATATGGAATTGATTTTAATATTATCTAAACCAAGTAAGTTATTCTACATATATTTAAATATGAAGTATGTTTTTTTTACTAATTCTGAAATATTGTTCAGTCAACTAAAGAAGTGTCTTCCTTTTTGTAAATTTGACAAAATTGGTAAATCCTTACTGTAAGCTGTTTTGAAAGCAATGAGTCATTCATTTTGTAAACAATAGAGACTCTTCTTTTTATTTTTTCACATATCCCACAGGTTTTTATGGAACTTATAGACTGGATAACTATGCGATATGTTCCAAAATATTCTGTATACTTGACATGTTCTTGTTTGACATTGATCTCCAGCAAGAAACTAGGCAGTCAACTTAAAGAGATGATTTATGAGTATAGAAAAAAATGAATAACAATCACCAGAAAGACAGCCTGTGTTTATTTGACTCAAGTAATGGCAGACTAACCATATTCACACATTCTGAAAAGAGACTAGACTTTACATTGCTGAAATGCAATATTTATGTAATATATTTTTGTCCCAATAAAGTATTTGACAGATTCAAGACACTGGGTAAACAAAATGGTGAAATATGGATTGAATAATAGCATCAATGAAAATAATTAGGAGACAGATATCAGATCAACAATAAGCATTCTGCATGAGTTGGATTATGTAAGAAAATAGAATGAGTAGACCTGATGAAGAGATTTTCTATCACTGGATGTTTATTTAACCGATACATGTATGTACACTGGACATACCTATATATAGAAGGGCTAGGAAGATTGGATGAGGTTGGCCTAGAATCCATTCCAGAGGGCCCTTTATATTCTTAAGTTGGTTTCAAAAGCATGTGTCAAATGTAAAATGTTTATTTCTAAAATAAGGTGGTTTAAATTTTCCTATAAAAACATTATGATGGCTAAAGATGTATATAAGCCCATTCTAGAATTTTGACCAAATAAATCAGTTACTGGTTTAATTTTAAATACTAATCACTGCACCTGGTATCTCAAAAGTATCCCAGATGACAAATATTTTATTCTCAAAAGACAAGATGGGAATCAGATCAAATGTTATTATCCTCTAGGAGTCAAGTCCTCTAGACTTGGAAGTTGTCAGTACTCTGTGCTTCTGTTTTGTTTGAAGCACTTTGATTTGATAATCCAGGAGTGGAATCTGCTTGAAATATTTTATGCTTGGAAAGAAATGCTCACACCAAATTACTAATTTGGATTACTATTTGTCATAATCTGCACACAGAAAAAAAAAAACTGGAGGGAATTGAAAGTAAGTATCAAATACCATAAAAGGCCTGTCCATGGAAAAAGGTTACCATTAAATTCTAAATGCAGAAATGTACTTGTCATAATTTTTACCACTAAGAGAAAAATAAAAATAATAAAAATAAGTGCATGAAAGTGTAACAAGTTGTAAAAACATCTCCTCAATCCCCCCAAAAATATTAAAAGGCTGAAATAATAACATTATATCTCCGTGTTGATTAGCACTTAAATTTCATAGTTTTTAAAGTTCATCTGATCCTAAAGTGTGGTAACTCTAAGCTTTGATTACTTAGAAGTGCATTCAGGAGGGCACTTGTGGGGATGAGCACTGGGTGTTATACGAAACCAACTTGACGATAAACTATTTGTAAAAAAAAAAAAAAGTGCATACACCTTCAAATAATAGAAAACCTAAGCAACCATCTGTACACATATAGAGATCTATATTTCCAGCAGAAGAGAATGTCCCAAAGAAGGAAGTTACTTGTCTTGTTTCATTGTTCATTATCGCCATCAAACACTCTACTTCTCCGCTCTGCCTCCTCCATGTGTTCACTCCTCATTCTCTTGAACTGTATCTCATAATCACATCCAATCAACCACAAATCTCTGACTAAAAATTTGTGCTCAAAATTGCAAAGTACAAGAAAAAGGGTATTTCCTATTAATAGAGAGGGTAATGATTGTTCGAATATTGTGAAAGTATCTTTACAGAAAATGGAAAAATAAACAAATACTTTCAATTTGATAGCAGTTGGTTTAAACTGCATAGTAGTTCCAGTAAAGTATCATCCTTGGCTACAGAATCAATATGTTTTCGTTCTGGCATGAATCTCATGGGTCATCTGACCCAGCTTCTCACTTTATAGATAAAGAAAACTGGGATACAGACAACTTAAATTATTTGCAAAGATCATGCATGCTACAAAGTTGTGGGTAAACAGCAGGCACAGATTGCTAGCAAGAACATATTTTTTTTAGGTACCCATAGAGATCTGTACACAGACACATAAAAAGATCCACAGTCTAATGGCTGGATTGGAAAACATCCCACATATTGTAATGGTACTGAGATCTATGTGGGAAACATATTCGGAATTTTGTTTTATCCTCATCCAGATTCTAATACTAGATTTAAATGTTCTGCATTAAATAATTGATTCCCAGTCTTTGCAGGTGGGATTTAGTACAGTAACACAAAATAGTAGGGGAACAGCATTTAGCAGCATCATTATTATTTGCCTTTCAAATATTTTTTATTTGGGTTGATCTGTGCTTTCAAATTTTACCTTTGGAAAGGCTATCCACAAAGGACTAGAAAAATAGGGAACTATATTTAAATGGTACAATTGTCAAGGAACCCACGTGCAATTGTGCCATACTAAAGCAGAAAATATTTAGAGTCACGTCAACAGATGATATTTTAAAATAGGCATTAAGAAATTTAAAAGGCTGTACACTTATTGGCATCTAATTACCCATACGTTGTAGGGGATGATTGGCACAGAACAAAGAGGTCGATTCTGCTTGGAAAACACATCCTTCCCATAACCACTGAGTAAAGCCACAAAGTGGACACATGTATGAACCTTGAAATAAGCAGTATTTTCAAATAAGTGAAGTACTTTATAAGAAGTCATCGTATACATAATTGTAGCACCCTAATGGTATTACAACTGAGAGCTATAAAACCAGAGAGGCATGTTATGGAATCAGAATAACCTGAAAATGGGTTGATAGTCTCAGCTGCCTTGTGTGTAAACTGGGAATAATAACAGTATTTACTTCACTGTGCTGTTATGAGAACAAAATGGGATAAGGCAAAGCGAAGCACCCAACCCAGGGCCTGGCATATAGTGAGCACTCAGTGACTATCAGTGATCACTTATTACCAAGCCATATCCTTCCCTTCCCAGGAAACCAACGACACCACCTGGAAGGAACAGCTGCTATTAACTCACACGCATGAAAATGTGACACACCGGATCTCGGCACCCTTGGCATCTACCTAAAGACTTTTTTTTACATGTCTTTCCAGGCGGCAAGGGAAAGTAGTATTTAAAGGATATTCGACAACGTCATATTTCTGTCACTCTATTAATTGTCTTTAAACCAGTAGGATTTATGAAGGATAGAGAGGTTTATTATCTTATTATCCAAATATATCCCGTGATGTGTAAGTCAAATTTACAATTTGAGCATCAAATAGTGTTGGCTAGTCTTTATTCTCATTTTATTTCAGTGCAAGGGCTTCCTCATTACCCCAGATATGCTAAAAATGTTGGCAAGAATAGCATTCTATTTAACCAGCGTTCTCATTGGAAATAGTGATCCTCCAAATATAGCTCTCCATTGATTTTTACCACCACAGTGATAAGTCATCAGGTATCAGTGCCACTTAGGCAGTGTGAGTGTAAGTGAGTGAGTGTGTGTGTGTGTGTGTGTGTGTGTATGATTGAGGGAGAGAGATGGAGAAGAGACTGAAAAACAGAAAGAAACATTACGGGAGTGGGGATGGAATCTATGTTATTATATTATTGCTTCTTTCATCCTAAGATGATTCAGTGTTGGTGCTGTGAAATTTTTAAGTGCCAAGCAAGATGCAAAACCATCACCGTCACACAGAATAAGCCCTTAGATGAGCAGATACAGTTGCGTTTGTCTGATATTATTGATATGTTATTATTTCTGTCTCTCTACCTTTCTCTCTGGGCATTTATTGCTTTTGCTCAAATTGAGCACTCTTACTTTGTCTTATTTATGCCAGAAGAAACAGCAACTTACATCACTTGCCCTTCAGTATTCCTGTACTAAGCTTCATGTCTTCTAATAAATCATTCTTCCTTAATGGGAGGGGCCATATTTTATTCATGTTTGGGTCTGCAGAGCCTGGCATAGTGCTGCTGGTTCACAATGGACACTGAATGACTAACCACTGTATTGAATTGCACCACACCACTTAAAATTGTCTTTAGGCAAGTGTTTTTATACCTACCCCCTCTGGCTTTTCTAATTGAATTCAGATAATTTGAAGTGAGGTTTCAATTGTTGTAGATGGTGGCATTTCCATCCTTAATTACCAGTGACCTACTCTTATCTATCGATGTTAACTCTGGTCTTTTAATGTCAAACATAACATTGATCTAGAAGCCAAATGTGATTCCTTCAGTTTGGATAAGAGCCTGAACCTATATTGTTTTGGATGACATTATCACACATGAACCTTAAACATGCTCTTTATGATAATGAAAACTTCATAGTCTAGAAACTCTAGCATAGTTTCCATCTTAGAGGAACAATGGAAATGTCATCCTTACTGTTGTATCTCTCATTGTCTCAACATCTTTAGCATGGTAAATTTGTGCATGTTCTCCCCTTTTTTTTTTCTTTCAGGAAAGGGGCGATGGAAAAGGTATTTTAACATTCATATTTTCTGGTGAAGGTTATTAAAATTCTAACCTTTATTACTGTTATAGTAATCTTTTATAAATAAGGTCAAATTACAAAATTTAATGATTAATCTTCTCCCTTAATTTATGAAACTATTAATAAATGGCCATCCATTTGACTGCTTTCCTTTTTTCTAAAAAATCCATCCTCAATGTACATTTTAAAACCAACCATATAATAATGAAAATCTAGGAATATTAAGGTATAACTTGTAAACTTGAAGTGTAAATTCTAAAGAACTGATTATGGTGAGTTTTTAGATTTCATAACTTAATGACGCTTTAGAAATAAATTGCCCTAATTCCTTCATTGTTTAAATAAGGAAACTAAAATTATGTTTGTTAATGATTGTCCCCAGTCATAGTTGGTGAGACGACTCAAAGTTGACACCAGATTTTCTCACTTTAGGTCTAAATAATTTGCTCTTAAGTCACGTGACCTCTGACTAATCCCTTTAGAAAGTAACTGAGTAGAGAATGCATATGGGTGCTGTTTACAGACATGTAGAGCCATACACTGATTGAGGCAGGTACTATCAATTACTATGCAGATAACTGTATGCCATGACAGTATATCATCAATTCAAATATTTATTGACAACATCAACTCAATGTCTTATTTGAAAAAAGCTACTGAATATTAAGAAATCGAAAACCTGTATCATCAATTACAATGATGCCAAGAAGAGGCATGGAGCATGGAAAGGTCACAGTTCGGGGGAGTATGTTTGACTTTTCATACCAGAACCAATACTTCATATGAGATATATTATTATCTACACCTATTTCTTAATATATATGATATGATACAATAATTTTGCTTATTAACAACACTAAGACCAATAGCTACCATTTTTCAGAGCCTACTTAGAGCCAAGTTTTACTACATCATTCAAGAGATTTACAACAGGTCCCATAAGTGGAATCTAAAATAATAATAAATAAACAAAAAAGCAGAATCAGACTTATAAATACAGTGAAAAAACCGACAGGCAAAGGGCAGGGGGTGGTAGGTTGGGCAAATTGGGTGAAGGAGAGTGGAAGATACTGGCTTCCAGTAAGGGAATGAACAAGTTATGGGATTAAAAGGCATAGCGTAAGGAATACAGTCAATTATATTGTAATAGCAATATAATAGGACATATGATAGCTACACTTGTGGTGAACATAGCATAATGTATAAACTTGTCAAGTTACTAAGGTGTACACCTAAAAGTAATGTAGCTTTGTGTGTTAACTCTACTCAAATAAAAGAAAACAATTTTAAAAAGTTGTACAACAATTCTTCAAGACAAATATGATTGCCCTCATTTTACAAAAGCAGTATTGTTACACAAAAATACAAAATTGCTAAGTAAGAGAAATAGAATGAAAAATCCAGGTATACTATAATAACCTCTACCAAAGCAACCGCTCCAAGTCAATAAGTAACTCTTGTTCTCTTCCAATAAATCATTTTTCTCTTGTTCCAGTTTGGATTCTTTGGAAAGAAAATGCCAAAACAAAATTTGCAGCACAAAAGATTTATTTTAGGTAATGTGTGTGAAAGCTAACAGAAGAGAAAGCAGAAGTGAGCAGAAAAAGCCCTCCGACTGTGGTGTTGGTTTTGACCCCTGTGGAAGAAAGGGGGAACAAATGGGAAGGAAGAGACTCAGGTTATGGTGTAGATATAAGAAAGTCTGAAGCCCAAAGGGGTTTAAAGACTGCTTTCAACAGAAACAACAATATCTTGCCCAACTATACTTGGACGTTGATTGAAGCTCTCTGAGGAGACCATATCCTCAGCTTGCTGCAATCAGAGATGATCACTTGAGGCAGGATGTCTCTTACAGGGTGATTAGAATAGTGCATGCCTATGACCACCTCACTCTGCAAAAGTCCCTTAGAAGTTCTGATTCTTAATTTCCTTAACTAAAATGCAAACACTAGGTCTAACTTAAGGTGTTAGCATTTGTTTGCTAGTAACCTATTGCTAGAAAGCATCTAGGAATTTACCTAGTACATAAAAAGTACATTTGAAATATTTCCATAAAAATAAATGGAGGACATTCAATAACACCACTTTTAGTATTTTAAATACACTATCTCTACAGATATTTGCTTGTTGGATATAAAAATGGAGAAATTGTCTTTCAGAGTGTATCATTTTAAGTTTATCATTCTCAACTCTGGATTTGATTTCACCGGTGCTAGGGATAACCCTAACCCAAATGCATCAACCATTAAACATCTATGGCCAGCCACTAGTACTATGGAAGAAACATTATTCCCAAGGGTAATATTCCTGTTACTATTTTATATTATCACACTCAATTAAAAAATTCTAAAGTAAAGTTCATTGCAACATGATTGCTCAACTCCCAAGTGAATTGAAGACTGTTAACTTGGCCAAATGAGATAGGTCTCTATTTTCCAGTCCTTATCTGGATAATTTAGGCAGAAAATAAAACCAATGAGGAAGGGCTGAAAGATTGTTTATTTTAGAGTTGATAAGATTATGGGAAAATTAAATTAAAGAACTACTCAGTGTACACTAAGAAAGATAATATGAAAAATATAATGAGCATATTTTCTCTATCTTCACTAACAGTTGAGCAAAGGAAAATTAATGCTACCATAACAAATTTATTTTAAAGTATAAGAAAACTTATCCTCTATTTGGGATTTTTACACTACAGAATAAGTTGCCAAAGTAGGTAATAAAAATCTTTTTGGGGGTATACTGATTGATTTATTAATGCATGCATGCATTAATAACTTCAGTGTTATTTTTCAACATTTACTATATGTAACATTTTAGGCTTTAGAGTCAAATATCATGAAAAATAGTATAAAATAAAAGTCTAGGCCACAAGAAGTGTCCCTTCTGTCTATAACTTAAAATCAGTATTAAAAAGCAAGCTAGAGTGACATCAGAAAAAGAAAGTAGAAATTTCAAAACTTTGTCCCATTGCAAAAGCAAGATATAAGCTGGCAAAAACTATCAGAATTAACTGTTTTTGGAGTTTGGGGATCAAATAAAACACAACAGGCAGGGGAATATGTAATGAAGAGAAAAACTGTTGGATTTTGGTAAGAGAGCTCTGGGGCATTTTCACTTATGTGTCTGCCATCTGCACAACTCAGTGTAGCAGCCTTGAGATGGCAAAACCTGTATTACGGGTGCAGGTTGCTGGTACCCGAGGGATCAATATACGCCATGTTCTTCAAGAACTGTGGCTGTGTGTTTCGGCCTGTCGAGTGGATCTCGGAAGGATCATCTCAAGGGCTTGCTGTGTTTCATCTGCCTCAGAGTTTCCCCAGGATTGTGACAGCATCCCCAGCAGTGTTTGTTGAAAGCCTATAAAGGTAAATATATCAGCCATGGCCACTTGGACTAAATTAGAATATTTGAGATAAACAAGAACCCAAGAAGATTGGGAATAACGAGGCTGGGGAAGGAGAAACATAAGGAGGAAAGGCTTTGAAAACCTCCCACATAGTCTCAAGTATATAGAAGGCCATGAAAATGCCTAAGTCTGAATGCAGGCTCAGAAAACATCTGAGAGAAACCTAAGTTTTCACCTCTGGCTGAACTTCAGGCTCTGTGTGGCAGGAAGTCAGGAAGTGAAGGCTACAGCAGTGTTATAAATTCCTTGGCAAGTGGGGCACCTGGGTAGCTCAGTCGGTTAAGCATCCAACTATTGATTTTGGCTCAGGTCATGATCTCACGGTTTGTGAGTTAGAGCCCAATTTGTGAGCTTGAGCACCACATGAGGCTCTGTGCTGACAGCACAAAGTCGGCTTGGTATTCTCTTTCTCTCCCTCTCTGTTCTCTGTCCCTCCTTTGCTCATGCTCTTCTCCTCTCTCAAAAACAAACAAACAAACAAACAAACAAAAACAAAACTACCTGGCAAGCCTTGGAGTGCCCCAAAACCCCAACACAGAGTCCATCTGAAAAGTCAAGGAGAGGTGGTTGTGTGGTTTTTTTTCCCCTCCTTTATCTTTTTCTCCTTTGTTTTTTGGTTTTAGTACTTAAGAGAATCTCAGTCAAATCTCTGGCTGACTACAAAGCATTACACAACAAACAACAGGGCCCCAAAATCTTTAAAGCAAAAACTGACAGAAGTAAAGAGAGAAATAATTCTACAACAATAGTTTTAGACTTTAATATCTCACTTTTAATAATAAATAGAACAACTAGACAGAAAATAAAAGTATTTGAGTATTTGAATAACACCTTGATGCAATTAGACCTAATAGACACATGTACTACAGAATACATATTTATCTGAAGAGAACATGGAAGATTCCCCAAGATAAACTATATTCTAGCCCATTGAACAAGTCTCCATAAATTTTTAAATAGTTAAATAAAAGATATATTTTCTCCAACTGCAATGGAATGAAACTACAAACCAATAATAGAAGCAAACATGAAAAATATTATGGAAATTGGACAACATGGTTTAAATAACTAGTAGTTCAATGAAGAAATTACAAGAAAATTTTGATAGTACTTTGAGACAAGTGGAAACGAAATCCCAAAATAATGAAACTGATAAGATGCAGATACAGCAGTTCTCAGAGAGAATTTGTACCTATAAATCAGACATTTAAAAAAGAACCATCTAAAGTCACTAGCCTAATTTTACACATAAAGGAACTAGAAAAGAAGGGCAAACTAAGTCCAAAGCTAGAAGAAGGAAAGAAATGAGAAAGATAAGAATGAAGATTTAAAAAATAAATAAAAAAAAATAGAATAAGCGAAACCAAAAGTTGGTCCCTTGCAAAATTCTTGTAGACCAAGAAAAAGACAGATTATTCAAACTACTTAAATTAGAAATGAAAATGGAAATCAAAAAAAAACTAAAATGAGAATATTATTTCTGGTCTTAGATAAAAAGATTATAAAAGAACTTTATAAGCACTTGTATGCCCATAAATTAGTGTAGTGTATTATCAATTGATTTTATATGTTAAATCACCCTTGAAATTCTTGGACAAATCTCATTTGGCCACAGTGTATAATCCCTTCAGATGCTGCTTGGTTCAGTTTGATAGTATTTTGTTGAAACTTTTGTGTCTATTCTTACAAAGATAATGCTTTATGTTTTCCTTTTCTTGTGATGCCTTTGTCTGGTTTTGGCGTCATGCTAAAGTTAGCTTCATAAAACAAGTTAGAAAGTGATTCTCTCCTATTATTTTGTAAGAGTTTGGGAAAAATTTGTGTTAAGTTTTTTAAATGTTTGGTAGAGTTAATCAGAAAAAGTGAGATTTATCCAAGAATTTCAAGGGTTATTCAACATGTAAAATCAATTAATAATATATTACACTAACAGAATGAAAAAAAACTGCATGATATGACACTTGATGCTCAAAATTGCCTGACAAAATCCAACATCCTTAAGGGTCTCTCCAGAATATATAAGTCACGCTTAAAGGTCAACAACAACAAAAAGGCAAACAGTCCAATTTAAAAATTGGCAAAAGACTTGAACAGGCATTTCCTCAAAAAAGATATACTTAAATGTCCAATAAGCACTTGAAAATGTGTAAAATAGCATCAATCATTAGAGAAGTGCAAATTAAAACCACAACAAGATATCACTTCACAGTAACTAAACGGCTATAATAAAAATACAAAAATTTTAAAAAAAGAAACAATATAACAAGTGTTGGCTAACATGTGGAGCAACGAACTCTCGCATATTGCTGGTAAGAATAGAATAGAAAAATAAAGAATAGAAAAAAGTGCTGCCACTGTGGAAAAGATTGGACTGTTCTTCATATTTTTTTAAATGTTTTTTATTTCTTTCTGAGAGAGAGAGAGAGGGGGAGAGAGAGAGAGAGGCAGCATGAGCAGGGGAGGGTCAGAGAGAGAGACACACACAGGATCTGGAGCAGGCTCCAGGCTCTGAGCTGTCAGCACAGAGCCTGATGCAGGGCTTGAATCCAGGGACTGTGAGATCATGACCTGAGCTGAAGTCGGACGCACAACTGACTGAGCTACCCAGGTGCCTCTGGACTGTTCTTCAAAAGTTAACAACAGTGTTCCCATAAAATACAGCAATTCCTCTCCCAGATGTATATCCAAAAGAATTAAAAATCGATGTTCTAGCAAAAACTTGTGCACAAATGTTCAAAGTAGCACCATTCAAAATATGTCCAACAATGGTAATAATTCAGATGTCCGTCAGCTGATGGATGGATAAACAAATGTGGTATATCCATACAATAGAATCTTAATCATAAAAAGGAATAAAACAACGATATATGCCACAACATAGATGGATATCGAAGTCATATGTTATGTGAAATAAGGCAGACACAAAGGTTACATTTTGCTTAATTCCATTTATATGATATATTCATAAGTAGACAAATCCAGAGAGACAGTCATCTCATGGTTGCCAAGGAGTAAGATAGCAAGGATCAAGGAGGACCTATTTAATGGTTGTTAGGGGCTGGAGAGAGGGGAAAATGAATAGCTACTGCTTGAGAGGTAAAGATTTTCCTTTGGGGCAATATCAATATTCTGGAATTAGATCGTGATGATGTGTTACAATATTGTAAATGTACTAAAAGCCACCATGAGGGGCACCTGAGTGGCTCAGTCGGTTGAATGTCCGACTTTGGCTCAAGTCATGATCTCCACAGTTTGTGGGTTCAAGCCCCACATTGTGCTCTGTGCTGACAGCTTGGAGCCTGGAACCTGCTTCCGATTGTGGGTCTCCTTCTCTCTCTGCCCTTCCCTTTCCGGGCTCCTACTCTGTCTCTCTCTGTCTCTCAAAAATAAATGAATGTTGGGGCGCCTGGGTGGCTTAGTCGGTTAAGCGTCCGACTTTCTCTTAGGTGATGATCTTGCGGTTCGTCGGTTCGAGCCCTGCATCGGGCTCTGTGCTGACTGCCAGCTCAGAGCCTGGAGCCTGTTTCAGTCTGTGACTCCCTCTCTCTCTGACCCTCCCCTACTCACGCTGTCTCTCTCTCTCTCTCTCTCCCCTAGAAATAAATAAAAATTAAAAAATAAATAAATGAATGTTTAAAAAACCACCATGAATTTTATCTCAAGTTAAAAAAAGTACATATTGATGGGCAGCACAAAATGATCCTCAAATAGATGTCACACAGTGCTATATAATTCCTACCAAATAGATGAGATAAAAAATGTTCTGAAGGAATGCAGACGGAGATAATACAATAAGCTTCAGAAGGCGAGATGTTTACTAGGAGAATCAAAACTTCTTCTAACTTTCAAATAAGTTAGGGTGGAGGTGGCTAAGGGGAGTTAGAGTGAGCCTCGAGGAAAGGGGCAGAAGTTCAGAAGCAAAAGGTAATGCTCTTCATGGGGTGGTTTAGTTATGTTACCACCTGAAAAAAGTCATTTTTGAAGCATAAATGGCAAATGGGTGACTCAAAAGTCACATGTAACTCATTGATGACAGCTGTTTGGTGCACACAGCTATTTAAAAATGGGAAAAATTCATTTAAAATCTGGATTTTGAACTTTTCTTAAAAATAAAATCTATTGGGGTGGCTGAGTGGCTCAGTGGGTTGAGTGGCTGACTCTTGATTTCAGCTCAGGTCATGATCTCATGGTTTTTGTGAGTTCAAGCGCCATACCGGGTTCTGCATAAACAATGGCAGAGCCTGTTTGGGATTCTTTCTCTCCCCATCACTCTACCCCTTCCCTGCTCAAGCTTTTGCCCTCTGTCTCAAAATAAATAAGTTAATTAAAAAATTTTAAATATATATATTTAATATATATGGCAACGGGCTCCCTGTTCTTACACATTACAAATTGACTGGAACAAAACAGTGGTGGACCCTCTCTGAAGGAAACTGCATTATTTATTTTCTAGGCATTTAAATTTGAAGCACAGAATTAAAATTTGTAACTTCTTTTTAGCTTTTACAGTACCAGAATTCTAAAGTAAATTTGCAAGAATAACCTTTCCATGAACCTTAAGGATCTAGGTTATAATTTTACATTTTTGAGTCATTGTGCGTCCTGTAGAACGTAAGGTGTTCTCTGTTACAGACATCCAGTTTTAATGTTACAATCAAGCCTTCCAACCCTCCTTATGAGATGAGCAGATTTATTATTTCATAATCTCATTTTCAGATTTTATGGACCAAATGGGACACATGTCCTAGGAAATGTTAATGTGGAAAGGATTTGTTCAGAAATATAAATTTTCTCTATTTAAAACACAGAATTTAAAGAAAGGATATCTTTTTTCAATCAGTTTTATAATGGCACCCCACGCATATTTTGCACCTTCAAAATATCCCAATTCTATATATTTGTAGCTGAATATATTTTTGTTCTGACACAGCTGGAAAAAAGCTTCAATTTAGCAATTTAGATTTAGGAAACAATTTGTGCATAATATGGCCCATTTGCTTTTGGTGTTATTTCATCATGATTTTAGAGCCAAAAATACTGCAATATAAAAATCAGCAATTGAGTATGTGCAGTGACTCTGATGAACTGGATTTTCAATGGTGTTTTGTTTAAAATATTATCCAGCCTGCCTAGAATGTATAATTTCAAAAATGTCATGGCTTAAAAGGTAAGATGCCCCTTACTGGGTCTAATTTCCATTACAAATAAAGAGGACACAAGCTGTGATATCACTCACAGCCTGTGTGAGAAGAACTTAACCCTCTGACCCACCTCATTCTTCTCTGTTCTTGAGAACACTGAACCAAGACTATGTCTGATAAATTTATAACTTAATTTGTTTTGAGATTATACATCTAGGTTTTAAGCAGTTTCTCAAATGGGAAGCAAATTATACCCTACCTTCCAAGACTCTTGTCCTCTAAATAAAAGAAAGAACAAGATTCAATTGCACTGAAACTAATCACTGTGGGCTTTTCTGTATCTTCTAGGTGTGGCCAGTGGCTACACTGAAGCCTCATTTTGTTCATGTTTGCTTCAGAAGTGGTTATAAAATACACGGACACAAACACAAATGCACACACATGTACACACACACACACACAGCTGAATGAGGAAAGGTGATCTCAGAATCAGGACCTCCTGCTTTGAGCTTCTGGTGGATATTTGGAGGTTAGCAACCACTTGACCTCAGAGCACTTGTTTTCTTCCGTTTAGGAAGAGTGTTCTCTGGTGTCTCTGATTCTATACAAATTGACTTACTAAAAAAAACTTGTATGTGTACTGCTCTAGAATTCACTTGTCTAGACTCTATCCTTTTTTAAAAAAATTTTAATGTTTATTTATTTTTGATTGAGAGAGAGAGAGAGAGAGAGCACAAGTGGGGATGGAGCAGACAGAAAGGGAGACAGAACCTGGACCAGGCTCCAGGCTCTGGACTATCAGCACAGAGCCTAACATGTGGTTCAAACTCAAGAACTGCAAGATTATACATGACCTGAACCAAAGCCGGACACTTTACTGACCGAACCACCCAGGCACCCCTAGACTTTATTCTTGTACACTTTACCCTGACTCCCACCTGTGGAAGAAGATTTTTGCTCTCATTAATCTATTTACCTATCCATCCATCCATCCACTATCATGTATTAAGTAGCTACTATGTACCAGATTAAGTTGCCAGACAAATGAAGCTAAATAAAGTTCTGGTAAGTGCCTTCAAACTATTTTCAACTAAGTGATGGAAAATCACTAAGTGATTAAAGCCACAATTGTAGGCAGTGAGGTAAACATAATGGTTGAGTAATACCCAGGGTTTTATGAAGGCTCAGATGTTAAAAAGTAGTTATGAAGAGGATGTAAAGGAAAACACAACCAAAAAACAAGCATATTTTGGCTCAGGTCATGATCTCACAGTTGTGAGATTGAACCCCACCTAGGGCTCCCCATTGAGCATGAATCCCACCACTCATGCTCTCTCTTTCTCACTCTCAAAAAAAATCTCAAAACAAAACAGAAAAATAAACCACACCAGAATGTGTCAAATTTGATGTTTTCTTTTTAAATTTTAAATAACATAAATACATGGAGGCTATTGTATATTTTGGAAAGAAATCAGTATTATAATAAAAATTATTTATTTAGTATGCCATAGTCAAGGTTAGAATTAAATTAGTTATTTCAGAATTGTATGAAATAATTTCACACCATTGAATCTCTTAATTAATTAACCATAAAATGCTGATAACTAGTTTTCTTCCTATATTTCCTTTTTAAAAGGAAATGAATGAAAATACAAAGAAATGATAATTATAGTTTTCTAAATTCCAAAGATTAATTTCCATGTCCAGTCTAATTTATGTGATAACGACATTCTGTCAACCTTAATTTTTACTCTGAATTTTCCTTTGGCCATGGTATATGTATTCACGTTTTTCGTTATGCTTTGCTGGGAATTCTTAAAATAGGTGACATTTCAATCCAGGGTTGATAGAAAAAATATATATGTGATATAAGCTGTGTGATATGTTCATATAGCTTCCAAATTACCTTGCAATTCATCTATATGCCAGCTGTTATTGAAGCTCAAGATCATTAGCACAGGAAACTTGGCAATGACATAGGATTGGGTTTAAATATTGGCTTCAGATGTCATTTTAGGACAGAATTAACTTCTCTCAGGATATAGTAGCACGGATTATACAAGAGATCTCAGTTGAATCCAAAGTTATTTGTGAGATTAGTGAAGTAGAATGAAGGGAAAGCAGAAAATAAAATTCGAATTCATGTTGCCTTTGATTTAAAAAAAAGTTTTGGGGACACCTGGGTGGCTCAGTTGGTTAAGTGTCTTTTTCAGCTCAGGTCATAATCTCATGGTTCATGAGTTCAAGCCCCACATCTGGCCCTGTGCTAACAGTGTGGAGCCTGCTTGGGATTCTCTCTCTCCCTCTCTCTCTGCCCCTCACCTGCTCATACGTTCTCTCTCTCAAAATAAATACAGAAAAGTTTAACAACAACAATAACAAAAGTTTTGGTAGCAAAGTTGAAAAGTTTAATTTTTATAACTTAAAAGTTGTCTAATATGAAGAAAGTTACTTAATTTCTCTAGAAGTAGTTTTTGCCCTGAGTCAAATTCAAGTAGATGGAAACTTTGGTTTTTTGCACAGCACTCAGTACATGCTAAGTTCTGCTTTCTTTTCCTTTTCTACCCTTTTCTTCATTTTCCTTCATTGTCTTCCTCTTCTTAGTCTATTATCATTAGTATCATCATCACTTTTACACATTTACTGACACCCCCTTTTACCTCTGTTTTCTAAAGATTCTTTAGTTCCTTGAAAACTTTACAAGATTTGATTTTATCTATGAGAGTAGCTCTATGTAGACCAAAAATGTATATCAAATCACTTTCTCAGTGACATACATTTTGAAAAATAAATACCATTTATTCAAATGTCTATTCTAAAAATTAATTAGGGCTCTTTATAAAACTGCATGGATTCTGATGAGATAAAAAAGTAAGTGATGGAAATAAGAAAGGAAAGAATGAGGTGAAGTCAGAGGAAAGTTTAACATACTAATGAATTCTATAAAATAATTTGTAAGAATTTGGACTGTAAACTTGCTTTTCCTAAAGCTAATGCATATAATAATGATGATGGTAATAATCAAAAAAGAGAATAAAGAAAAGTTATGTTTCGTAAGTTACAGAGTTGGTAAGATGGGATCATATAACCAAGGACAGCAGTGGAAGACAATCGTAAACATTGCTGTTCCTAAGAACAGAGACAATTTTTTCCTTTAGTCCCCATGAGGAAAGTACCAATTGGTAGAAAGGGCAATGATCTTGGCATCCCTCAAGTAAATGAGTCCATCCCGGAGGGCACTGGTGTAATCAGCATTTCAAATTGAGGCACTGACATTAGACCAAGGTGAGGTTCAATGAAAGCTATCCTACAACTAGCCAAAATAATATTGTTCCTCTTTGGACCTCTGTGATGGTCTGACTTGACAGAGGAGTATAGGACTAGCCTATATAGGATAGTCCTCATTTTAGAAATAAAAAATCTAGTGACCAGAAGATGTAAGTAAATTTCAAAGGTCATACATCTAGAAAGATAGACTCTGGGTTTTTATTTTTCAACTTCAAGAATTATAATCTTTTCCCAATAAGCCATGCTCTTGATGACATGACAGAGATTAAGGTTATAGAAGATTAAAAGATAGAGAATCCAAGACATTCTGAAGAATAAAACAACAGTACTCAGTGATAAATTTTGTCAAAATTATGTTTTGAAGATTATGTTAGTTTTGTCATAGAAAGCATACATCACCAATAAGCACAAATCAAGTCACTAGCCTGATAAAATAATTTTTAAGAAAACTGAAATGTGGGGCATCTGACTGGCTCAGTCATTAAAGCATAATACTCTTGATCTAAGAGTCCTGAGTTCTAGCCCCACAGAGGGGGTGGGGGTGGTGGTAAAAATTACTTGAAAAAAAAAGTCCTAAAATGGAAATTTCTCAATTTAATTTATAAATACTCATTACTGAAGACTCAATACATTGTATTTTACATAATTAGAACAGAACCATGTATGTCATTTAAAATTTTTTCTGCCATGAAATTCCTGGAAATTGTCAGAAAGAAATTTAAAAAACGAGGAAGACCAAGAAGATTTTTTAAATAAATGGCATGGTTAGTAATAAAAAGTATCCCTGTTTCAGCAGATGACCTTTCCTTTGTCACCACCTTCTGTGGGAAAGACATAAGGGGCACTAATGGGGTCCAGGACATACTACCCCCAAATATGGTGTCTGGGCATATTGATTACTTTAATCTGAAGAAATTTGAGAATTATCAGGTACAGGAAGGATTTTTTTTGAAGCAGTTCTTAAGATCTTCATGTGAGAAGGGCGCTCTCTACTCCCAGAAGAAAGGATCATCCTTATCTCAAAAGAAAAGAGAAATTTGAATGAACAGGCTTTGCTAACTTTCCCTCAGTTTACTACACTTAGCTCATATCCCTTTTTGTTCTGCCACATTTTTCTACTACATTCATCAAACCTGGTATAAAGACACTCAGATTAACTCTATCTTTCCACCTTCATTTCCTTACAGATCTCCCATGTCAGGTAAAATTTGCATTAAATAAATGTGCATACTTTTCTTAATTTGTCTTTTGGCACACAGACTCCAACTGAAAACCTGAAGGATAGGTGGATAAAGATATTTTCCTTCCCCTACAGAATAATACTTTCAGATTTCAGTTTCCTCATATGTAAGACATAGAGACTGGTCAAAATAGTATCTAAGATCCGTTCTGGTCAATAACAATATAAGATTTTATTAAAATAATTAGTTTTAGGGGAGCTTAGCTGACCCAGTCAGTAGAGCATGAGATCCTTGATCTCAGGGTCATGAGTTCAAGCCCCATGTTGGGCATAGTGCTTACTTAAAAAAAATTGTAAAATAGTTAACAAGTAGCAGCAATAGAGAAAGGAAGAGAGAAAAGGCTAGTATGATTTTATAATGTATAGTAAGGCAAGAAAAAACAAATTTTTGAGTAACAATGACTTTCAGGAGTTTTTTTCTTTGTAGGAAACATATCTCAAAATAGCAGATGATGGTCAAAACTGTGCAGGAGATTTAATACCTATCTCATTCTTAGGCCTTAAATCACTGCATAGAAACCATGATTGTCTAATAATTTCCATTAGATGTTATAAAATCATAAGGATTTTCTGTGGAATATATGTACTACAACCTTATATAAGCTGTATTTTAAAATGGAGTCAGTATCATAAAATTTCAAATACAGAATGTGAAGGGAATGAACTCATTTACATCTCAAGTGATATCCTTATTATGAAAACATGAATCTAAGTCTGCAGTAGTACTAACCTATTGCTTTAAAGTATTAGAAAGAAAATACCCATATCTTTGTGTATTTCCATAGTTAATTGTTGTACTTTCAAAATAGTGCACGATCAATGTATAAATTATAGGGCATTGACTATAATTTTTACTTTTTAATCTTCATAAATACATTAAAGGTCAAGATAACCAGTACCTGGGACAATCTCAACTCAAAAAACAGGCAAGGAGGAACCTGAAAATATTTCTTGTTTGTTAGATTCTGAATATTTGCATTTAAAAACAAGTATCCTAAAGATTTAAGGCCAAAAACAAAATTCAAATAAATTAAACAACAATCACAAAAATCAGTAAGCATCAGACTTTCAAATGGTAACTAAGACTATCAACCAACATGCTTTAGGGCTGGAGAAATCTATAACATACAGTAAAAGGCGTGTTTAGGTTAATGAGTATATGTTATTATCTCCAACATGAATTTAGAAGGGAAAATTAAAATGAGTTGCTTTTGATAGACCCTCATTTTCAAGAGTCAAATCTAAAAACATTTCAGAATGACATATTTATGAAATGCTCATCTAACAAAAGACTGTTGGATATTTATATAGCTGTAATCTTTTTCAGTGTGTAAGTAAAGGTTGGGAATAAAGCACAAAACTTTAAACTGGACATCCAGACGTCACTGCTAACCACAGACTTACATTCTTTCTCTATTTATACCGTTTGTTTACTTTTTGCATTTCCTCAGCTTGGACAGGGACTTTCTGCTTCTAGTCAATTTCACTCTTATTTTTGGCACATAAGTAAATTTTCCAGTACTTCTGGAAAATGTTACATCTAAACAATCCTTAGCAAAGAGATGATGGAAACATTCCTATTGGGATTTAATAAATTGGGTGGTGATAGTTGTCACTATTGTCCCAGAAGGTACCCACAGTAACCCAAAACAGGTCTCCCAGGCATCTCTAGGAAGCTGGCAGCAGTAATAGATGGTAACTCCTCTCTTCATCCCTCCTCAACACTACAATCTAAAGCCACTATCCCATTTTACAACAAAAATGGCCTCCCAGGATAGCCTGGCAACAATTCACACACACTCCAGCCCTTCCTGGGTTTTCTGAATGATTCATTGAGATTTTCTGTCAATATGGTAGTCTGGAGAACTTAAGGCCAGTCCCTAGTGAGTACAGTTAACTCCAGTCTCCTGTCAGTTACCAAATTCTTCTACATTTAATCACATCATGTTATTTAAAACTAAACTTTGGAACACCATCAACGTGTACTTCCCCCCCCACCCCCGCAAAACTGCCAAAAGGTAAGGGGATATTTAGTTTATAATAATGTATAGCTTTTATGGATTACACATACTCTGTTAAAAGAGAATCATAGAATCAATTTCCAGATCAATGCTCATCCAACACCTTCATATTTGTGTGCTTGCAAAAGACGTTGCCTTATTCAGATCCCAGTGCTTTCTGTTATTTTAACGGGTGCTCTCTGCTTTATCTAGCTGCTGGTGAGAAGTAGATTTTACTTATTTTATTGTCCAGGCAGAAGAAAATTTCCACACTAAGGTAGCCAAACTAAAAATGAATAGGAAATTATAAATACAGCTTGAGGAGGAAGGAAAGACCATTTCCTTTCAGCCACTCTCAATTTGGCCTGACAGTATTATGACAAATACGGTGCAGCCTCAATATAGAAAGTGCTCCTATTGTAAAACCCTCAGTGCTGCCTCCAAACAGAACACAAATGTAGCTTCCCACCAGGAACTCCAAGGAACACCCTGCAACCCGAAAGGAGTTTCCTATGTCAGTAACTTTCAATCTCAGTCAGAATCTTTAGTTCAGAGGTAACAATCACTGCGTGTGGCACATTCTGTTTAACATGATTTTTATATCATTATAATGGATGTGCCTGTGACCACTTCAGGGTCTGTGTCAATGCCTTTTAGAATCAGGGAATAACTAAAAAAAAAAAAAAAAAAAGAATCAGGGAATAACTCACCAGCTATTGCTGAAATGTCCTAATAAATGTCAGGAAGGGAATAGGATAAACAAGGATTATGACTTACTTTGATAGGAATCTAAAATATTTTACCATTAATAATTTCTCCCTTTTAGTTTACACAGAGAAATTCTAAATATTTCCTGGCATACTTGCATTTTTCAAAGTGACCCAAAATTAAAAAGGAAACATAGCAATTTTACATAAAAGAACAAATCTTACGTGTTATCTTCTAAAATGAAAATTTTACACTTTACATTGAAATCTATGACCATTTTGAGCTGATTTTTTATGTCAGGTTTGGGGTTTAGTTTGCGGTTTAGAGCCTGGCAAACAGATCTGCGACATGACACCAAAAGCATAGTCTATAAAAAGAAATAATCAATAAGTGGGACTTCGTCAAAATTAAAAATGTTTGCCCTCCAAAAGACCTTATTAAGAAGATTAGAAGACCAAGCTATATAGACTGAGAGAAAATGTTTGCAAACCATATATGTGATGAATCACCCATAACTATAATATATGAGGAACTCTCAAAATTCCACATTAAAACAATAATCCAGTTAGAAACGGGCAAAAAGAAAATAGATAGTTCACCCGAAAAGATATACAGACAACAAATAAACTTTTAATAAATGATCAATATCACTAGCCGTTAAGAAAATTCAAATTAAGGGGCGCTTGGGTGGCTTAGTCGGTTAAGCGTCCGACTTTCACTTAGGTCATGATCTCGCGGTTCGTGGGTTCGAGCCCCGCGTCGGGCCCTGTACTGACTGCCAGCTCAGAGCCTGGAGCCTGTTTCAGAGTCTGTCACTCCCTCTCTCTCTGCCCCTCCCCTGCTCGTGCTCTCTCTCTCTCTCTCTTTCTCTCTCTCTCTCCTAGAAATAAATAAAAATTTAAAGAAAAAGAAGAGTCAAATTAAAAGGACAAATGAAATATCACAACACACCTATCAGAATGGCTAAAATTTTTGAAGTTGTAGCATAAAGTGCCAGCGCGGAGGTAGAGAAATTGATCTCTTATTCATGGCTGATGGGACTGTAAACTAATAGAGCCGTTCTGGAAAATAATGTGGTAGTTCCCTGCGAAAGAAAAAATACCCATACCATGCAATCCAAAAATGACATTCATCTACATTCATCTCAAAGGGATGAAAACTTGTGTCACCTGAAAAACCAGAACATAGGTGCTCATAGAAGCTTTATTGGTAATAGTCCCAAACTGGAAATAACGAAAATATTCTTCAGTAGCTGAATGTTTAAACAGACTATGGTATATCCACACCTGGAATATTGCTAACCAGCAATAAAAAAGAATAAACTAAGGATACACACAGCATGCTTAGCTCTTAGGGCATTATGCTCGGTGAGAACAAACAATTTTACAAGGTCACACACTATATGTTTCCAGCTCTATAACACTCTCAAATTGACAAAATTGTAGAGCTGGAGCACAGATTAGTTATTGCCTGGGGTTGAGGATTTGGTGGGCAGTAACAGGTATGACTATAAAGGGGTAGCCTGGGAGAGATTTCTGTAGAAGGAAATCAGTTCTGTGTCTCATTAAGGTAGCTGTTACACAAAGCCACACATATAACAAAGTGACTCAGAACTATATACACACATTGTGTTCATGTCAAATTCTTAATTTTTTTTTTAAATATTTTTATTTATTTCTAGGAGAGAGAGAGAGAGAGACAGCGTGAGCAGGGGAGGGTCAGAGAGAGAGGGAGTCACAGACTGAAACAGGCTCCAGGCTCCGGGCTGGCAGTCAGCACAGCACAGGGCCCGACGCGGGGCTCGAACCCACGAACCGCGAGATC
This sequence comes from Crocuta crocuta, assembly GCF_008692635.1. NCBI lineage: Eukaryota > Metazoa > Chordata > Mammalia > Carnivora > Hyaenidae > Crocuta > Crocuta crocuta. Next base: position 11,474,000 of record NW_027532015.1, read on the forward strand.
ATGACCTAAGCGAAAGTCGGACGCTTAACCGACTAAGCCACCCAGGCGCCCCAACAAATTCTTAATTTTTGTATTGTCTGATAAGTATGTAATAAATTGTAACCACTGGGGAAAACTGGGTTAAGGATACATGGGACTTCTCTGGACTCTTTCCAATTCCTTGTGAATCTATAATTCTTCCAAAATTAAAATTATTATAAAAATGTTATTAGAAAGTCACTTTCTGCACAGGCTATGAGTATACTAAAGGAGCTCCTTCAAAGTTATAACACTCTTTTATGCTTTGCTTGCCATCCTTTATCCTAAAGATGAAATCTTGAAACGATGTTAATCTAAGTGTGATAGCTGGACCTCTCTTGCTCATATCTTCCTGCCTTTATTCTCACCTCTTCCAACAATAGCAAGCTATATTGGGGGGGTGGGGGGATTTTCCCTCCTCCCTGACAGGGCCAGACAGGGCCTTGCTGCCTATCTGCAGTGATCAGTACCTGCTCTAGGAGGGCCAATAAAAAGGCTTCCTTCCCCTGATTTAGGCATAAGAAATGTGACCCACACCAGGCAATGAATTAATTACTAGTTAGTTAATAATTTCATTAATTAATTCTGAGATTAATTAATGAAATTAGAAAAAAATATCTTATTTTTACTTGTTCTTATATTAATTGACCTTTTGTTTACAGATTTGTAGCTGCTGGTCAGATGTAGAGAGCTGGCCTGAGAATTAAATCAACAGGCTAATAGCATTTGAGTCGAAGAATCCCTTTGTTTCTTTATATTTGGTTTAGATTAGTGTGGGCTCAGTCTGTGCCACCTTTTTTTTTTTTTAATTTTTTTAATGTTTTATTTATTTCTAGGAGAGAGAGAGAGAGAGAGACACAGTGTGAGCAGGGGAGGGTCAGAGAGAGAGGGAGTCACAGACTGAAATAGGCTCCAGGCTCTTAGCTGGCAGTCAGCACAGAGCCCGACACGGGGCTCGAACCCACGAACCGCGAGATCATGACCTAAGCGAAAGTCGGACCCTTAACCGACTAAGCCACCCAGGCGTCCCCAGTCTGTGCCACCTTTATCCTCGGTTCTGATAAATATAACCCAGTATACATATAGATATTAAAAACATTGTAGATTCATTTATTATTTGATATTTTCATATGAGTAACCAAAACAGAAAAGATGTAGGCCTGTGATCCTTATTTATAAGCAATTTCAGAGACTAAATAATATTAAAATAAATATATGTAATTACTGGCATTTGTTTTTGACTTACAAAATTGTAACACCATTTGGTCCAATCAAATAGGTCAGCTTGATTAGTGGCACTATGTATTTACTTAATTAACTTAATATGTTGTTCAATTAATTATAGATTCATTTATAAATTATGTTATTTAAAATTTGAGATCACCATTTTCCTAAATATTTTACTGATAAGTATATTACTACAGTAAAAATCTGAAATGCACTTTTATTGGGTACCTGGTTTAAAACAGTATATTTCAGAATTGTTTTTTTTCTTTTTTAAAATATTTTGTTTATTTCTGAGAGAGAGAATCAGTGTGAGCAAGGGAGGGTCAGAGAGAGAGAGAGATACAAAATCTGAAGCAGGCTCCAGACTCTGAGCTAGCTGTCAGCACGGAGACCGATGCTGGGCTCGAACCCATGAACCGTGTGAACATGACCTGAGCCGAAATCGGAAGCTTAACTGAGTCACCTGAGTCACCCAGGCACCCCAGTATATTTCAGAATTCTTACTACACTCCTGACATAAATGTTGGTAGAAATAAAATGAAGAATTTGATTTAGAGTATCATTTATCACATGACGGGATAAGTTTCTTTTCTAAAAGAATTGCAAAAGCAAAGTACTCTACTATCATATAAGGCATGTTTTGACTTCATTTTACTATCACTCCAATGATATGGTATTTTAATTCAAGAATATTGTTAACATCTGTCAACCTATAAAAAACTAGATACAGAATCTTTTTTTAAATGTTTACTTATTTTTTGAGCGACAGAGAGAGAGAGAGAGGATGTGTGTGTGTGTGTGTGTGTGTGTGTGTGCGCGCGCACCCATGTAGGGGAAGAGGGCAGAGAGAGATGGAGACAGAGGATCTAAAGCAGGCTCTGCGCTGACAGCAGAGAGCCCAGTGAGAGGTTGAAACCCACCAACCATGAGATCATGACCTGAGCCAAAGCTGGAGGCTTGACCAACGGAGCCACCCAAGCACCCTGATACAGAATAATTTTAAAGGAATGTTTGTAGTTTGTACATAAAATGTTAGCTTTTTATGAAGATAAAATTATAAAATATTTGTGATATATTTATTGGGTTTCTTTCTTTCATATTAACAAGCTATGCCAAATACAGGCATTTACTTTAAAAATGTTGCTTTAGCTTTTTTTTTTTTTAATAACTCCTTTCTTTCCTTCAATATCCTGGCCTCTGCCCTCTTCTATCTCTGAATATGAAGTATGTCATGGTTAAGTTGCATTTCTTACAACTTCCTCAAATTCCTGAAAGTCATCTCCCCCTGGAAAAAACAGGAAGAAAGAATTGAAAAGTAATGGGAAATGAGCTCTGAACAGCAGGTCATCTCTAGGGTTCAAAGCTATATCCCCATGACAGTCTAAACACCCCAGAAACTCAGTAAGAATTTTTATCAGCATATCATAACATGTATAAAAGGGTCCTTTAATTTTTATTGAGGTTCGTACATGTGTGTTGAACACAATTTTTTTTTATTCAAACCAAAATTGAAAGCTAGATTTAGTAACCATAGAAAATGAGTTGCCTAGGAAATGATGCATTTTTGTACTTTTCATTTTACCAGATTGAAAATTAAAAGTAAAATGATTTTCTTTTTATTGAAGTGAAATCCACACAACGTAAAATTAACCTTTTTAAAGCTTACAACAGAGTGAGATTTAGTGCAGTGATGATGTACAACTACTAAATAAACTTTCAAAACCATTGCATCATTCTCCCCACAAAATCCCAAAACCAAAACAAACATCCATTAATCAGCCATTTTACATTATTCCTTACTTTACCCCCCTAGCAAGCACTAATCTGCTTCTTGTTTCTACCAGTTTAACTCCTTTGGATATTTCACATAAATGAATTCATATACTATGTGACCTCCTATGTCTGGCTTCTTTTATGTCTGGCATAAAGTTTTCAAGGTTCCTCCATGTTGTAGCATGTAGCCGTTTGTATGGCTAAATAATATCCCATCATCTGTATATGCTACGTTTTATATCTCTGTTGATGGACATTTGAGATGTTTCTACTTTTGAGCTATTATGGACATCGATGCTATGAACATTCATATGCAATGGTTGCTTGAACACCTCTTTTCAGTTATTAGGAGTATGCGTCTAAGAGTGGAATTGCTGGATCATACGGTAATTCTACCTTTTACTTATTTCCTTAAAGGAAATATCCAATTGTTTTCCACAATGACTACTCTCTTTCACATACCTACCAGCAATGTAATATATGAGGGTTTCAGTGTTTCCACTTCCATGCCAATACTTGTCATTCATTGGTTATTATTATTCATTATAACTATCCTATATTATATATTATTAGTAAAATATATTGATAATATAAAATACTATTTTTATTATTATAGCTATAGTGGGTATGAAGTGATATATCACAGGTGCTTTAGTGTTGGTTTTATTTTTTTTTGAGGTATCATTGACATACAACAATATTAATTTCAGACATTGTAGTTTTAAATTCTGTTGCCTTAATGATTTTAAGAATTGTTTGTCATCGGTATATCTTTAGAGAAATGACTATTCAAGTTCTTTGTCCCCATCCTAATTGAACTTTTGTCTTTTTGTTGTTGAGTTCTAAGAGTTTTTATATATTCTGAATATCAGATACTTAATATTCTGTCCTTTTTGTTTTGAGGGTTTTCTTTTCACTTTCTCAATACTGTTCTTTGATGCCCCAAAGATTTGAATTTTAATGAAGTACAATTTACCTATTTGTTTTTCTTTTGTGCTTGTGCTTTTATTCTCATATATAGAAGGCATTGCCTAAACCAAGGTCATGATGACTTACCCTTATGTTTTCTGTTAAGAGTTTTATGAGTTTAGCTCTTACATTTAGGCTATTAATTCATTTTGAGTGAAGTTCTGTAAGTTGTGTGAGGTAGGGATTTTGTAGCCTTTTAAAATACGTATACTTCATGAATATTTGAGCCCCTGAAAAAATTTTTTTGGCAAAATAAAAGAATTATTTTACTGTGATTTGTTATCCTTGATTTTTTAAAAAAATAATAATGTGGATTTTGATGTATGTATGGCCCTTGCAAAACTTAGTTAGTTCTACTCCAGAAAGATCCCATATTTGATTTATTACCTGTTTTAGATTTACTGTGCCTTCCTTATTTATTTCTGCTGGCAAATTTATCACTTGAGCATTAGTCAACAAAATCTGGCAGTGCCAGGGCAGTATCCAAAAGTATAATACCCAGAACCTGTCTGTCAATCTTCTTATAGCCCTCAAATGTGGTGGTAGGGGATGGGGTTGTAAAGCCCTGTGATTACCACACCTCATACTTACATAGGATTTTCCATTTTATAAAGTACTTTCAGCATAATATGTTATTTGATACTACTACTCACTTTTGAAATATCAGGACATGTACTTTTTCATTATTTTATACATATGAAAACTGAATCTTTGCAGAGCTAAATGATCTTCCAAGGTCATATATCAAAATGAACTAGATTAGTGTTCAAAACCCAGTCCTTAGACTGGGCCATATTTTATTCCTTTTCCCTTACTTTACTATGATGATTCAGCGTGATTCTGAAGCAAACTTATAAGAGGGGTTTATCAAAAATTATTTTGTTTTTATTGAAAATCAGGTTTAAAAATGATAAAAGCTATAAAGTGTCATTTCTTCCCTAAATGATTGCACGGTACATATTTATAAGCTTTTATACAATAATTTTACAACCAAACAGCTGCTGAAACAATGAATTTTTATGACCAGCATCTCAGTTAGTGTTTTTCTCCTAAGCATGATAAAATAAAGTTTGTGTGATACAATCCATCTATTTCAGATGCGTTTAATATAAGCATCAGCAAAAGGATAATCAACATGAGGAGAATCCATGAAATAAAATCACATGGGCAGTAGCGAAAAATAAAAACACATGTTAGTTATCTATTTTTTTAAATCATATGTATGCCTGATCATCGCGAACAATAGTTTTTGAGATTCTTTAAAAGAAATCAAAACTAGGACTTTTTTGTAAAGCTACATGGTCTAGACATCCATCCTTAGCTCATCATTACATCACACATACTAATTGTGCACCTTTCATATGGATAGCCCCATGCTCGATATTATAATAGGATAACAATCTGAATAAGATTTAGTCTCTATCTTTAGCTTACAATCAAAGAAAGATGACATATATGTATGCAGCTAACTAGATTGTAAAAGAATACGCCAAAGCTAAGGTAATGAGCTGCCCTGCAAGGTAATGAATTTCCTCTCCCTGGAGGTGTTCAAGCACAAGCCGGCCTTCCACTCAACAGCATTGTTATAATAGAAACTGATGTGTGGGTAGAGGCTGGCAGTGAATCACTTGTAAGAGCACTTCCAATTTTAATATAAGCTCTAAAATAATACAGTTTACCGTTAAAGCTGTAAAATAAACCCCTTCTCAAAGCATTAGCTTACTATTGTATTAATGTTTTTCTGCCTACTTATGATTTTCTTTATTCATTATTCATATGTACTTGTGAAACATTTTTATTACTTTTTGAGTGAAACATTTTCTACAAGAGAAATAGCCTGGTGTATCTTTGGTAATGGGAATTTCATCCAAGATAAGTCTTATAGTTATTCCAAGTGACTTTTTATTTTGTTTTGTTTTTTCTTTAAACAGCCCTCTAACATCTGATAATGTTGATTCCACACCAAAACACTCTGCAGTTAATGCTATCACATTAATATTATATAATGGATCAAAGGATTGTATAAAAACTGAAATATAGTGTAATTAGTAGCTGAAAGCTTAACTAACAAAAAATGTGAAATAAATTTTAGAGAAATACAAAGTGTGATTTGGCACTGATCACAACCATATAAAGCACGTCAAATTAAACAGCATCCCAATATGCTAACAATGTGTTTTCTAAAAGGTGAAGAGGTTAATTGTGTTGTAAAAGGAATTTCCAAAAGAATGCATCATCTATTTTACATTGAAACCTCAATTTACTGTGGCAGGAAACTGTATTACTGAACTTTGCAGATTAGCAAGTAATTGACCAAACATTCAGAAATAGTTTTCCCTAATTGTTGGTTGTTGGAGCAATATATATTATTATATTTAGCAATCCCAATTAAGTTGAATAAATTAAAGTGATCTTTGTTGTGAACTAAAATTTTTATTATACATTTTTAAGTTAATAAACTTACATGAATTTGTTAAAAGATTTCTGTTATTAAATTTGTCATGGCGGATATAAAACTGTTCAGCTATTTGGAAGAAATGAATTTTTTTCAGTGTTTTATGTCAGCAAATGAGATTTGCTGATTATTATTCATCCTAACAATATTCACTTCTCAAATTATGAATCGAATACATCTTGATTGTGGCTTACGGTAATATGTAAAAAAGCTTAATTAGTGTACACGAATGAGTTGGGCTTTTTTCTGTAAATCCTATTGGTTTTGTTTTTACTGAGAGTTTTTATTTTTTGAGTTGTCCAGCTTTCAAAGGAATAGAGAACCCAGTGAAAACTGATGGATTCCACATAGCAACAGACATTAGTAAATGCTCTCTCTCATGTATCTCCTTTTTAAAGAAGGTATCATCCTTTAGCTGAAGAAATATGAGTGATTCTTAAAATGTAAAGGTATTAATACATGGACAACAGTACCAAGTGTTTGTTATGAAAGGCTTATAAATGTTCTACTTAGCTAACACAATTTGTATTAACTTCGACTAACTTTCTTAGTGCTTGTCTCTACCTTTCACTGTTTTCACTATATATATGATATATATCTATATCTATATGTTATATCTATCTATATATCTATCTATATATGTATATATAGATATATATATATACATATATATCATAACCAGTGCTAACTTCATGTACTCTGCACAGGCACAGTCTGTTCCAGTTAATGTGTAATAGAGATCATTGGTATTTACAAATGTTTGTGGATATGTGAAATATTAATATAAGATTTGGGCAAAATCAAAATGGTTCTTATATTTAAAACCTGCTACCTATTATCATTATTTTAAAAGGCAGAGCATGATTAATTAGTTCACAGGAACTTTAAAAAGTCACATTAAATAAACAGCAGACCAAATGGAGGGAGGAAGTCACTAAAAAATTAAGTCCTTATTATTGTTGTACTCTTTTATATGTGCATATAATCTTTTAGTTGCCTTAAAAACAAAAATACAAAACAAAAAAAAATGAACAAACAAAACAAAAAACTCAAGTCAAAATAGGTCACACTCTAAAGGAAATGTGTTGGTTCATGTGACCACAACGTTCCTTTTCTCCTTTTAAAGAAACTTGCTTTGGCAGTCAGATGCTATGACCAGAGTCCTCTCTCTCCTTAGTTCTGCCTCCTCAGTGCGGGCTCCATTCGCAGCAACATCCCATCATCATGGCCTAGAATTGGCTCCTGGTAGCTCTCAGGTCTTTCCTCTTCCACCTTAATGTCATATAGAGAAGAATAACAAAGTTCTATAAGAATTTTAAAAAGCATCTTTTCCAGAAATCTTAGGAAAGGTCACCCTTCAATTCCTTGGGTGCATTTGGAACAAAGGCCCTACATCAATCACTCTGGCCAGAGGAAGACATGTGATGATTGCCTTAAGCCAATGAAGCTTTAGTTCTATGGCTAAAGAGGAGTTCAACTTCCCCTGAAATATATGGACTGTGTTAGGGAGGACAAATCCCCACAAAAATAGAGATAAACGTTTATCAAAAGGAAAGAGAGAATGTACACTAGCTACCCACCGGAAAATGTCCATGATGCTTGTGTTGTACATCTCTACCTTTCTACCGATCTTTTCCTTGCCTTCAAGTAATTAATAGAAAAATCATTTTTTGTAAAGTTCAAAGATCACAAAACTGGTGAGCCAATTATTCTCATTCCTCCCATTTAGAGCCCATTACCAAATGTGTTTATTCAAGAGGCTGCCTCCCACCCTGCTTAACATGTATGGAAACTAACTAAAGTCGTTGCTGAATAGTAGTCCCTTCTGTAATATACTTCACTGGCTAATTCTTTAGTAGTAATTATAAACATAAGTGATCTTCTCTCCAAATGTAGGAAAAAGGTGAAGATACATAGACTCTCCACTGCTTAATCATATTCAACAATTCCCTTACCTTTCCAATGAAGACCTCCAGGTTTCCAGTGCCTCAGTTGCAGATTCTACGGTTCTCTAATTGTGCCCCTGATCAATAATACAAATCCAAATAAGAATTAGTGAAAAAATAAAATATGTAGATATATAAAAAATGATTACCCTGGCATTTGGATACTTGTGGATACAGGTTCTCTATGCCAAAATCACATGTGATAAGGCTTTGCTAAATAGGAGAGAGGTCATTGAACAAGATGGAACGGTGTCAGATTATCTTCTATATTCTCCTTCAGATTCATGCTCCACCTTGAACTGTGTCCCAATAGCTAACGTGTATAAACTGCTTGGATTCCCTGTTTATCTCTGATTTCTGGCTGGGCTTGGCCATTTAAAGTTACCAGTAGGAAATAAGTAGAAGAATGGAGAAGGATATCTTGTTTTAAACATCTTAATATATTCAGGAAAACCCAAGAGAAATTGGTGAGGGTTCAGAGAAGTTAAATGCAAAAAAAAAAAAAAAGTACTTCTTAAAGTACTAAGGAAAGAAAGGTTATTGAGTCAGCATTACCCTAATTCAATAACCTCGCTATGATTCTGGTGAAGTTTGAGTGAAAATACAGAGCAACACACTCTACAAAAATTATAATGCTCTGGAATAGGGCTAGAAGCAGAAAGTACCATAAATCTATAAGGTCCCACAGTTCTTATTAAGCAGGCTCCCCGAAGAAGCTATCATTCCAGGTTCCAGTAACTGTTCCTCTCCCTTACTCTTTCAGATATAGGCATGTTCAGAGCCGTGACAGTCGGAGGGTTGGATTGTTGGATTCCTTACACTCACTTTAGTATTTAATCCAATAACTAGGCTGACTCCAATATACCCAGTAGAATATGCAACTGCTTGCCAGGACCATGACTGATACCAGGGTCAACAGGAACATGGGAATAATATAGAATAATATTTTTCTCAGCAGAAAGTGGGAATGGCTCGAATACACTAGAGAGAAAGATTAGGGAAAGTGAAAGGTAAAAGGAGAGGGGGCCGGATGATGTAGCCTCTAAATCCAGAGGACTTTCTAGAATTTGCCCAATAAGAATAAAAGAACTACAAAGTGTTTTTGAGTTTGATAAGGTGTGCTGAAAATGTCAGTTAATATTCCTTTGTTGGTTTCATAGACTGGAAATTGAAAAGACTTAAAATAGAAAGAACGTTTAAAGGACCATAAAGATATCTGGGCAAAGATAGATATAAGCCTAAGCAGAGAAATTGATAAAGAGGACAGGTGAAGAAAAATGGATGCATAGAATCTTTTAATTACGGAGATCTGAAAAGGGAGCATGATCACTTTTGGTGAGGACAAGGACATTAAACAAAAATTCTAAATATTTATCTAAAGCTAAATATGTGGGAATGGGGGGAAAGATAAAAGGGTCATTTTCGTACATAAAGTTGAAAGTGCTAAGATCACATTTGGCAGTATAGGACCAAACTCATGGTCAGTTGAGAACACAGGATAAGAAATATAGATTTGAATGTCTTTAACATAAAGAATGAATCTGTTCTACCAAAGAGATCATTTCTCGGACAGAAATTTCTTTCCTCTTAACTATTTATGCCTGTGAATTATTTCCTCCACGGCAGTCTAAGAGCCTTAAGGGCAGGGCCTGCCTCTGATTCACTTTTGTAAATCACCAGGCTTAGCACACTGTTGTATATCTAAAAGAAACTAATAGATATTTGTTGAGTTAAAGACTTGTTTTACTTAGGCCACTTGAATAGCATATCCATTACCATGTCTCTGTCCTGCTATTACTTCGCCATACCTCATCTTTACCTAAACAATCCTGCTGCTACTCAATCCGGTTTGCCATGTGAAAATATAGAAGGGTTTAAGAATCGGTGTCTAGCCAGGGACTGAGCTATGGCAAGATTCCTGTGCTGCTTGAAAGTAAGCCAGAATATAAATTAACTGCGTTGTACATAAAATTCTTATGTCTTGTCTGGGCAATTGAATGGGCAATAGTTTCATTGTAGTACTGGTTAAACAGTGTTAATGCTATATTTTTCTTACTCTCTTCTTCATATTTCCTTCTGAGGAGGTGTTTTTGAAGCTTTAGGAGATGTTATTCTTTTTTTTAAATAAGATGAATGAGGGAAATTTTCTATGTATTTATAACATTTTGATGTCCCAGATCAGTATTTGTCCTCTAGCAAACTACTCTAATTGCCTACTTATTCTCATGTTTTTGGCAACTTGTTTTATAGATATATCCATTTCACTTTTTAAAAGTAGCTGCCGTTTCTTTGTTTGTCATAAAACCAATATCCCTGCTTTGTATCCAGTAAATATGAAATACATGCTGATAGAGTTTTTCATTCATCATTTGGCAAAAAAAATTACTTAAGTGTTTGAAACAGTGCTAGGTAAAACACATGAGATATGGACTTTGTAGGTCAGGAAACACAAAAATAAATTAATAAAACATTGTCCCTGACCTCACACAGTTATAAAATTTTATGGTGACTGAATTATGTCAGTCTTTTGTAACAAGGTTATTTGACAGAAATAAAAATGTCTTAAGTCTATAGAATCTTCTCTCTCTCTCTCTCTCTCTGTTGCTCTCCTGCCTTCCTTTCCTCCTCATATTTAAGACAGCTATTTTCAGAGCATGTCAATATTGAATATTCATTAATTTTCAAAGTCCTGGGTTTTTGCCAGTTTAGATTTAGTTGATGTTCCATTACACTGTTGAGCAGATTTCATGGTTCTGTAATCAAATTAGCTCACTTCTAAACGCAAACATGTTTATAAGACACTTGCCCAAAGCAATTGTGACTTAGCTCCCATCTTATTTTTTAAATAATAAAAAAAAAATCAAGCAGCAGGTTATTAAGTTCAGCACATCACCTACTGTGCAAAGAGACCAACACATGAGAAGAGCAGCCAACCTTCCTCTAGCACACACTGTAGATCACACAATGTAACGTACACTGTCGATCAGATGGTTGTTACATCACTAATACTCAAAGCCCCTTGGATTTCAATTATACTTTATTTATTATCTTAGCTGCTCCACCATTTGTGATGCATAGTAATCTTCTACACATTCACTGCTTCCACCCTGATGGTTGAAAAGTATCTTCTATGATGCATTTTGTCGTTTAATATTACGTTTACTATGCAAAACACAGCTAAATCTTGACAGGCCCCATAAAAACCCATCCTAAATGAACCATTATATTGTATGCTGTCAACGTAGACTAAAAAAATACAGTGCCACTCTACCAAGCTTGCAGAAGCAGCAGAAAATCGGGAGTGATGTAACTTCCAAGAAGGAGATAGCAACTACATATTTTGCATTTGACAGGACACATTCCCAGTCAGGAGATGGGGTAAAGATAACTAGGGAAATGACAATAATTAAAGATGTGATTAGGTTAATGAAGTAGGTTTTGAAATCTTACGGGAGATTCAATGCTGAACAAGACCTCGATTGTCTAGTTCAGCCAATGCAGGAGAATAAGGGGTACACATGTGACGATAAATCAAGGCCACTGTCATGCAGGATGTAACAACAGCAGACATAGCAAACCATGGCAATAGAGAAGAAGGAGTGAATTGCAGTCCCTTGGGCACTTGTGGAGCCATGTGCTCATGATTTCCAGGGCCTGGTAATCTTCTCAAGGGCTCTGATATACAGTGCTGTCAGCCTACCATGTTGGAATTATGGGGATCAGCAAATATTAGGATCTTTGGCCCCTGACAAATTCCAATAGGCACATAGGTGATTCCCTAACTAGTCTACATGTCCAGATCTCCATGAGAGGAATGATAAACAGATTCTTCTGCCCTATCCAAGGGCTGCTCCACTTAAGTCCCAGAGTAGAGTTTGTACTTTCAAAAGGTGCACTGGGCAAATCAGATATGTAGTGGGGCATTGAAGACACAATTGTGCAGCTGTGGCTTGCTAGCTGTTAGAGCTCCTGCCACCTGTGATCAACATTGAAATGTTTTTGGTTCCTTAGGGTCCCTGGCCTGATAAAAATCATCCATGTATCTCTCACCCTTCAGCAACCACTTTTTGTGGCCAAGCTAACAAGTCACGATAGTGTAGGAGCTACATACTTCTTTAGCTTTCTCTCAACCAGGCTTGTATCCCCTCCAGGTAATTCAGCATCTTCAACCAAAAGAAGCCAACACACAGCTGCATTAAAAATAATACTTTTCTTAATAAGAGTTAGACACAGGGGCGCCTGGGTGGCTTAGTCGCTTAAGCGTCCGACTTTCGCTTAGGTCATGATCTCGCGGTTCGTGGGTTCGTGGGTTCGGGCCCCGCGTCGGGCTCTGTGCTGACTGCCAGCTCAGAGCCTGGAGCCTGTTTCAGTCTGTGACTCCCTCTCTCTCTGACCCTCCCCTGCTCACGCTGTCTCTCTGTCTCTCTCTCCTAGAAATAAATAAAACATTAAAAAAAAAAATAAGAGTTAGACACAGAATTAGAAATTAGTTTAATTTTGTTATCTATAAAAATGACCTGGTTCAAAGTTATCAATACACAAATATTATATATATAATATGTATACATATATATGACATATGTATGATATAAAACATATCTCATGTGGACTTGAAGATAGTGAAGTTGTATAATATACATATTTTTGGGGAACAAACAATTGAAGTCCAAGAGTTAACTTGCAGAAATCTAACAGTACAATTATGTAGAAAATGACAGAATTTATTTATTTTTATTTATTTATTTTATATAGAGAGACAGCAAGCAGGGAAGGGGCAGAGAGAGAGGGAGTGAGAATCTGAAAGAGGCTCTACACACCTCACAACTCTGAAATCATAACCCAAGCTGCAATCGAGTTGGGTGCTTAACCAGCTGAGCCACCCAGGTGCCCCAAAAATGATAGAATCCTTAAAATCACAACTAAAAAGGTGAATGTTATGGTAAGACCTTTACTTACTAAGTGCAAAGCTCTACTCCACTACATGGCCTGATGAGGTAGGTGCTCTTTAAAATCTGTCTAGACCTTAATGATATGCAGATTGCAACTGTACCATATGTTTAACTTGTATTGAGACTTCAGAATGTATCCATGCTAATCTGCAGTTGTATCCTGGCACATGGCTCATGGCTTTCAATGGGCAGATTTAAACCTGAAAAGGGACATTTAGTATCAATTTTCCTTCTATTTATGTTTTTATTTTACTTTTTGTTTATTTTATTTCAATGCCTTCCTTTTGCAAAATACTTGGAAATGCTGGTTAAAATAAAAACAAGCATCGTTTTCAAATTTTAAAAAAAGTAAGTTAAATAGTCTAAATTTTTATTGGAAAATTAAAAGGCTTTAGGATGCCCAGTTATGAAGCTACATGGAAGCTGCCATAATCCATACAGTTCCAAATAATCTAAAATCTTGATTGTTAAAACAAAGCCAGAGAATAAAGACAAGACATGAGGACTCAAACATGGAGAAATTAAATTGACGACCTCAATAAAGTTAGGACGTTTAGAGGACTTCATCTTCCATACAGAGGTACATTAGGGAAAGTTCACCTTCTGGAAAGATGTGACAAGAAACTTCTGTCTGAAAGAGAACTATAGGTGGGAAAATAAAGTAAAATAAACTCTCCCTTAAAATTTTATAATCTGGGCCTGTCTTCACACCACTAGAATTTGATTTTATATTTCTTGCAAGTATAAGTTGAGAAGTTAAAAAAGAAATTAAGTTATCAAACTAACTCAAGTTTGTCCTGTGCCAGTAAGCCCTAAGGCATTCTCTTGTAAGGATTCATAGCCACCAGATTTCATATGATACAAAAAGATAAAGTTCAGCTGCATGTGAACTCACAGTACAGAAAGATATATGTCAACATGAGGAAGAGTAAGCAAAAGAACACATGGCTGAATTAGATAGCCAAGGAGTTTAGACATTCCAACTACTGCATACAGATTTTAGAGTAAGTACAATTAAACTTTTTTTTTTTAAATGAGTGAATCTAAACCATAAGTGAGAAAGGGGACCTGACCAAACAAAGCCAGATGGATTAAAAAAAGAATGAAATAGAACCTGTGTATAAGATTATTAAAAAAAAATGTATGTCCATATCTGTGTAATTACCACACAATTATTAAGAGAATACTTCTAGACCTTAAAGGATCCTTGTGATACTTGCCAATCAAGATTCTTCCCTCTGAACTACAGTAACCACTGCCTTGACTTCTAGAATAATTATTCCTTAATTTTACTAACTTGTCTTAAACAATATAATATTTAATTTTGTTTATGTTGGAATTGTGCATACATAAAATTAAACTTTATTCATTTGGTTTTTGTCTTACTTCTTCAGAATTATTTTTGAAATCCATTTGTGTTCACACTTATAACGCACTCACTTTTATTAGCCTGTATTAATTTGTTGTATGCATATGCCATAACCAGCCTGCTAATTCTAATACTCATGAACCCAAACGGAATTCCAAGAGTAAAAATATAAAGATCAAAAGGAATTAATTAAAAGTAACATACATAATTAAAAGTAATGTTACAAAATTAAAAGTAATATTAGGGGCGACTAATATTGGTTATGCACCCAGCTCTGGCTCCGGTCACAGTCTTGTGGTTCTGTGAGTTCAAGACCCACATCGGGCTCTGTGTTGACAGTTTGGAGCCTGGAGCCTGCTTCAGATTCTGTGTCTCCTTCTCTGTCTTCCTCTTCCCCACTCTGTCTCTGTCTCTGTCTCTGTCTCTGTCTCTCTCTCTCTCTCTCTAAAATAAATAAACATTAAAAAAGTTTTAAGTAATATTAGAGAAAAAAATTTGATGATAGGTCAACAGAAATTATACAAAGTTCATCAAAGAGAAACACAGTAAAGATTAAAAGCCACAGGGAAGAGTATGAAAAGGTGTACAATATATCTAATCAGACATCATGAAGAGAATAAAGATAATGGGGGAGAGGAAGAATACTTTAAGAAGAGAGTTTCACAGAAATTTAAAAAATAAATGAATATTTAAATATAAGATACACAGCAAATGACCTATCTGATAAAGTGTTCATATTCAAAATACATAAAGAGCTTATAAAACTAAACACCAAAAACACCCTAAATAATCCAATTTTAAAATGGGCAGAAGACATAAACAGACACTTCTCCAAAGAAGACATACAGATGTCAAACAGGCATATGAAAAGATGCTCAACACCACTCATCATTAGGAAAATGCAAATCAAAACCAGAATGAGATATCACCTTACACCTGTCAGGATGGCTAAAACCAACAGTGCAAGAAACAAGTGTTGATGAGGATGTAGAGAAAAAGGAACCTTCATGCACTGTTGGTGGGAGTGCAAATTGGTGCAGCCACTGTGGAAAACAGTATGGAGGTTCTTCAAAACTTAAAGTAGAATTATCATATGATCCAGTAATCACAGTACTGGATATTTACCCAAAGAATACAAAAATGCTAATTCAAAAAGATACATGCAACCCTATTTTTTATTGCAGCATTATTTACAATAGCCAAATTACAGAAATATCCCAAATGTCCATTGATAGATGAATGAATAAAGAAAGTGTGTTTTTATATAAATAAAATATATAATTATAATCAGAATAATAATTATATAATATATTAGAATTATATATTTCATATATAATTATATATAATAATAAATATATTGCAATATAATATAATTATATTATAATATAATGGACTCATATACAATATCATTATATATTATAGAATAGAATAGAATATTATTCTGCCATAAAAATAATAAATTCTTGCCATTTGTAACAACATAGTTGGACCTAGGGGGTATAATGCTAAGCCTAATAAGTCAGAGAAAGACAAATACCATGATTTCCTCCTATGTGGAATTTAAGAAACAAAACAAGCAAACAAAGGTAAATGAAACAGAGACAAACCAAGAAACAGACTCTCAATTATACAGAACAAACTGATGGTTATCAGAGGAGAAGTGGGTTGGGGGATGGGTGAAATAGGTGAGCTGGATTAAGAGTACACTTATCGTGATAAGCACTGAGAAACTCATAGAATTGTTGAATTACTACCTTGTACACCTGAAACTAATGTAACACTGTATGTTAAGTACTCTGGAATTGAAATTTTAAAAAAAGAGTTGTACAAGAAACAAGCATCTTACCAGTTATGGATCGTAGTAAAGAGAAATTCTAAAAGACAAAATTTAGAAACAAAGAAAATAACTAGAAGTAAGATCTGAGCAGCTAGAAGGAATGATGAGAAAAGATATCGCATATATTTGGGTAATCTAAATAAACATTTAGTATATGAAATAACAACGCTTAATTTATGGGACAAAGAAAAAGACTAAAATCCTGCACAAGATTAACACTTACAATGTGTGGAAATGTGATTATAATTCAAGTGTTCTTTAATCCTAGTATTATTCAAGAAGTATGTGAATTTAAACCTTAAATTAATGTTTAAGTTATAATATTATAACTTCCAAACCAAAGTTGGTTGAAGAAAAGGTAATAATAACAATAACAATTATAACAACAGCCATAATATTTAAAAATAATCAAAGGATGGCAGGAAGTGAAGCAAAATGACCAAAAGAGTGTGTAAACAAATATTATAAAAATAATTCAAAATATACCAATAAGCAATACAAGTAAGTTGACAAATCACTTCCTAATAAGTGGAGACAGGTTGGAATTAAAATTAAGAAATCCTGCTCCATGGTATTTATAACAGTTACTCCTAATAACATTACAAGTTTTGCGGAGCCTGGCTGCCTCAGTCAGAAGAGCGAGCAACTCTTGATCTCAGGGTTGTGAGTTTGATAGTAGAGATTATTGGGTGTAGAGATTACTTAAATAAACAAACACACAAACATTACAATAAGTTTTAAAGTAAAAGAATGAGGCATATTATATAGTTAGGAAACACTGAAGAAACACAGCTGATACAGTTGTTAATGGGGCAACAGTAAAGGGATTGAATCTCAACACATAATGTAAAGAATGGATTCATCAGGAGCTCTAAAGTTCTCAACTCATTTGAGAGAATAACCTAGTCTCAAAACACATGAGGCAAAACTGATAAAATATAGAGAAAAAAATCATTTACAGTTTTAGTGAGAATACTTAACACTATCCTTCCGGTAATCTATGTTTGCAGCAAACAAAAAATTAGTAACAATATAGTTTTGACAAGAGAATTAAGTAACTTTCTATAATAGACATATATAGAACTTATAAAAGTAGCATTCTTCCCCAGCACAGGTAGAGCATTTATGAAAACTGACAACCTACTGGGACATGTAGTCCTGTGTCATAGAGAACAAAATCATATCATGATACTCCTGTATCATATAGACCAGAATCTTTGTCAAGAGAAGAAATGAAAATCATCATCATTGATACAGTGAATAGCAACAACAATGACAACACAAGCCTTAGAAAGGGGACAATTTCTGACTATTTTAGAACATTTACCAATAGCAATAGCCAACTAATTAATCATAATGAAAACTTGAAAAGATTTAAAAGTCCATGGAAATGAAAATATAATATATGGGGCTTTCAAAAATAAATAAAGCTTAGATGTTTCTATTAGAAAAACAGAAAAGGCCAAAATAAAATTAATTAAATACCTGCATTAAGCACTCTTTACCTGGCACCCCAAATTCATCCTGGCATAAAAACACCAGTTTACATTTTGGGATCTCAAGTTCCTTGTCCTGATTAGACTTAGCTTATACTCAAACTATTTCCTTCCAGCCTGACAAGGTCTTCAATGGACTTAGTCACACCCCTTCACTGGACTTCACAGCCCAATCTTCACCCACGTGTACGATCTCAGCCTTTTACTGGATAAAATCAAATATACGAACCATTTGTACAATCAGTCTATCCTTTTCTTTCAAGAAATTTGCATCTGTCTATTTTGTGTTGGCTCTTAATAATCTGGCAACAACCCTGATAGCAGTGTGCAAAGAAAGCATCTTCTAGTGGGCATGAAGAGATGAAGAAATGATCCAGCTGAATTTACACGTGCTCGTCTTGCTGAAGAGAATAGAGTCCTGAGGTTTTGTGTTCAGATGTTTTTGTTGTGGTGATAAGAATATCTTTCTCTGTATTTAAGAAAGCTAGATGACCCTGCCTGAGGATTTCACTGCCCATAGACCTTAGAGTAACTTCAGAACCTATCACTAAGTTTATAATTGTCACCTCCTCACATTTTTACTAACCATGTCATCTTTATGCTAGAAGTACATACTTTTACTCTATACAGTAACTATGGAGTATAAGCTGGGGAGAATTTTATTCTTTGTTCTTCTTCTTTTTTTTTTAATCCCAAAAGCAGATGAAGATACTGATCAGTCAGAGCAAAACCTTAACAGACATTCCACTTTGTCTTTGAATATGAGATCTCATCTTCCCTTCTTAAACCAAACTAGAATAAAACTGATACACTAACCAGAAAACCCTAAGTAACCCTCTCAAGATGAGTTTGAGCAAATTTAATCACATACTTTGTTCAATTAGGTGTTATATTCTATGTCTTGCAGAAATCTTGATAAATTTCTGGTGAGAGAATTTTGTTGTGTTGTGAGCGAATGTATACTGGCCATTTCTTTGAGAAGGTATGTGAGCTGTAACAACGGAAGAGTCACCTCATATCAGCTACAGAAATATATATTCTTCTACATCGAATAGGTGTTTCTATTTATAGAGCAGTTTATCATCAGGCAACACTCCCAGTATTCTGCATATATTAATTTTATTTATTCTTCAAAGAAATACTATGATATAGGTTCTTTTATCCTCATTTAACAGAAAGGAAACTGAGACACAAATTGTTGAGTAGAAGTAATTTGATAAAGGTAAATGAAAAGTGAAGGAGTCAGAATTTGAATCCAGGTAAGCTGGGTTTCAGAACCCATGTTTAGCACGTTATTACTTCTACCTTCATTCTAAGTTTCTGTGGGCATCCTAAGATAGCAGTAAAATATACATATCAATGGGCTATCTAACTTATGCAAATTTTCTAAGATTCGTCCAGTGCTACTATTGCACCCCTGGCCTCAACTACTTCCTTCATTACTGTACTTTCATCCTAAGTCACACAGTGCCTGTCTTCACTGGGGAGTACCTGTATTTAGAATGCAATTGTTTACAGTTAAAAATCACCATTATTTAAACCATAATATAATATATTTTATCGATTCTTCCAACTATATTCTGATTAGCATATGAATAAGGGCCTGTGTTTGGAATGAGACTATAAGTTCCAATCCAGATCTATATATTCTAGCATATGGGGAGGGGGTACAAAATAACCTCGATAAGCATCAATTTCCTTTTTTTGTAACATACTGCTATTAATAGTACTAACTTCACAGAGTCATGATGAATAAATTAGATAACATATAGAAAGAATTTGAATAAATTTTATATGACTCATTAAGTGCCCAACACTTTACAAAATTAATGATTTAAGAATGCAATTGCGGAATGATTTGCAAAAAAATACACGATAATGATTTTAGAAAATAATTAATATTAAAGTGATCTATCATTTAAATTTTTGCTAGGATGCCCAACCTAAACACTCATATATATCTAGAGTGCATTTATTGGAGGAAGCCAGTATGACTTTCTCATTTGTTAGGTTTCAGACACCATAGTTTAATGTTTTAAACATCTTAATATATGCAGGAAAGCCCAAGAGAAATTGGCAAAGTTTCAGAGAAATCAAATGCAATAAGAAAGTACCTCTTAAAGTACTAAGGAAAGAGGTTATTGAATCAGCATTTCCTTGATTCAATAACCTTACTATGATTCTGGTGAAGCTTGAGTGAAAACATAGAGCAGCACAGTCTGCAAAAATCATAATCCTATACAAGAGGGCTAGAACCAGAAAGTGCCATAAATCGTTGGAGGATGACTAGATGTACACAGTTTGAAAACTAACAGATTATTTAGTGATCTTCAGCCAATATGATCTAATGTAACTTTTCTTGTGCTAACGCATATTGGATCAAGGGCAAATCTGGGATGTGAGAAATTCTGGATATCTGTATGTGTTTTGAAAGAGATTTCTTTTCAAGCAAAAGTATAGCTTAGAGATGCCCACACTGATACACATGTTAGCTAAATGAAGAGTGAAGCCAAAATGACTATTATAGAATGGGTTTTAAATAGATCTGAATTTTAATTTAAAAAGTGCAATTTTAAACAGAAATCGAATTTGAATTTTAGGGCTTGGGAAGAATAATTTCTCACTTAGATTGCTCCCGCAGTACATAATAAGGATTTGTGGTACAACATGATGCTTTTACGTAAGGGCCTCAGAAGAGTCACATATATGGAGGATGCTTTCTATTTCTCTAACATTTTCATTTTTAAAGCCTTTAAACTATATACACATGCTTTATTATGTCTTGATCAATATTGATCTCTTCTGAGGGCTACCATAATGTGCAGTTTTTCTTCCTTATATTTTTGAGGGTCAAAGTTTACAATTTTCTTTTAAGATTTGAAGAAGTTCTACTTAGGATTTTTTTTTCCATTAGGCCTAGTGACCTTGTTTAGGCCTTAGTGGGATTAAGTAAAGAAACTTTAAATATAATTTTTAAATAGTAGTTAAACTTATTCTGTTGAATGTTGTAAACGTTAGCAAAACATTTAGAATACGGCATAATATAATATCTCTTATTATACCTTAGATTATTACTCAAATTTTATTGACATTTATGGATATAAAGGTACATATGTATATATGTCTCAAAAAGGATTAAAGGTCTCCCAGTATAAATATGTTTTTAATATTAATTGTTAAAACATGTTATATTTGTTTATTTGAGAACTCTTGATAATATTTATACATAAATTATTAGCTTTCACAATCATCAGTAATTGTGGAAATATTAAGTACACATTTATATACAATTGACAAATAGAATTTTAACATATAAAGCACACAAGATTTTTATTTCAAGTTACAAATAGAATACTTATATATACTTGAAGGTATTATAAGTTATTAACCTATAAGATATGAACAAAGGAGGGGGCAAGATGGCGGAGAAGTAAGGAGCTCCGTACTTGCACTCGCGCCCATACATCACACAGAANTGGCTACTACAATTTTTAGGTTTATTTATTTGTTTTGAGAAGGAGAGAGAGAGAGAGAAAGAGAGAGAGAGAGAGGGACCATGAGTAGAGGAGGGGTAGAGAAAGAGTGAGAGAGAGAATCTCAAGCTTGCTCCGTGCTGTCAATGCAGAGCCTGATGCAGGGCTCGAACTCACGAACCAGTGAGATCATGACATGAGCCAAAATCAAGAATTCAAATCTGAACCAACTGAGCCACCCAGGCACCCTGGTATGACTCCTACATTTACACTGATTAAACATAACACTACCTAACAGAATTAAATGATCATGATCCCCAAACAATTTCAGAAAAACCACAAAATAAAAAGAAATATGCCTTTGGTCTTCAGGTTTCCAAATGTTCAATCTGAGGCTGAAACACCTGAACAAATGTTTGAAAGACTGTTCGTCCAAAGCCAAACTTCTGTGCAGTTTTAGCTGGCAGACAAAATACTGGTATTATCAATTATCTACACTAGTATTTTAAAATTTGTATTGCAGCATCTTTTTAAAAATTTTCTTTTTCCCTTCTTCTTCATGCTTCTATTTCTCTCTTTCCTTCCTTTCCTGAGTAATTCCATCTTAAAGCATGAAAGGTAGATGTCTATAGTGGAAGGGGGTGGGGTGCTGGAGGAGGGTAGCTGCAATGGCTAGAGCAGGCTGTTAGAATTTAAGAAGGTGGGAAGGACATCTATTTGGAGAGTGAGCTAGCATGGGACACCAGAGTCTAAATATGTAAGAAGGATAACCCCATAGAAGGGCAGCTTGATATGGCGCCTCAGTGAGGAGGGCATTCATGCCGGGGAAAAACTGGGCTTGAGGTGTTAGTGCCTAAGTGGGTGAGGAGTGGCCGAAACTGAAGTGTCAAATGTAAGGTCAAAGGGTTTCTCTTCCTTGGGGCCATTCCTGATTCCTTTAATTAATGTTTACACAATAGATATCCCTCCTTTAACAAAATGTGTCTTTTTAAAAATTATGTACACTATAAACTTTCATAAAGATTCACTTACAGAAGACAAATTAAGAATGGGTAAGTGTAGGGGCGCCTGGGTGGCTTAGTCGGTTGAGCGTCCGACTTTCGCTTAGGTCATGATCTCGTGGTTCGTGGGTTCAAGCCCCGCGTCGGGCTCTGTGCTGACTGCCAGCTAAGAGCCTGGAGCCTGTTTCAGTCTGTGACTCCCTCTCTCTCTGACCCTCCCCTGCTCACGCTGTCTCTCTCTCTCTCTCTCTCTCCTAGAAAGAAATAAAACATTAAAAAAATTAAAAAAAAAAAAGGGTAAGTGTAAGTGTAGATAATGTTGCTATAAACATCAAGGTTCAGGTATTCCTTTGAATTAGCATTTTTGTATTCTCCAGGTAAATACCCAGTAGTAGAGTTGGTGGATCACACGGTACTTCTGATTTTAACTTTTTAAGGAACCACCATACTGTTTTCCACAGTGGCTGCACCAGTTTGCATTCCCACTGACAGTGTAAGACGGTTCTGCTTTCTCTACATCCTTAACGCTTGTTGTTTCTTGTGTTGTTGATTTTAGCCAAACTGACAAGTGTGAGGTGGTATCTCACTGTAGTTTTGATTTGTATTTCCCTGATGATGAGCGGTGTTGAGCATCTTTTCATGTGCCTATTGGCCATTTGTATGTCTTTTTTGGAAAAATGTCTATTCATGTCTTCTGTCCATTTGTTAATTGGATAATTTGGCTTGGGGTGTTGAGTTTTATAAGTTCTTCATATATTTTGGATACTAACCCTTTACCAGATGTGTCCTTTGCAAATATCTTCTCCCCTCCATGGGTTGCCTTTTAGTCTTGCTGATTGTTTTCTTCACTGTGCTGAAGCTTTTTATTTTGATGAAATCCCAATAGTTTATTTTTTTCCTTTTGTTTCCCCTACCTCAGGAGACATATCTAGTAAGAAGTTGCTACAGCCAATGTCAGAGAGGTTACTGCCTGTGTTCTCCTCTATGATTTTAATGGTTTCCCGTCTCACGTTTAGGTCATTAATCCATTTGTGGAATTCAAGAAATGAAATAAATGATCACAGGGGAAAACAAGAGAGAGTGAAACCAAGAAACAGACTCTTAACTGTAGAAGAACAAACTGATGTTTACCAGAGGGGAGACAGATGGGGGAATAGGTTAAATAGTTGATGGTAATTAAGGAGTGCCCTTGTGATGAGCACTGGTTGTTGCATGTGGTGTTGAATTACTAAATTGTACACCAGAAATTAATGTTACACTGTATGTTAACTCAAGTTTGAATTAAAGTTTGAATTAAAACTTAAAGAAAAAAAAAGGACTGGGTAAGTGATTCAAGGGACTGTGAGACAAAAGTATGCACTTCTAATTTGTGTTTATTGTTTGATTCTGGAGAGCTACCTTAGTCTCTCTTTATTTATATTTTCTCATTTATACAATTGAATGATGTATTTTTTTTCTTTCCTAATCTGCAAAAATACTAAAGACTCTCTATTTCCTTGGAGAGATCTTGACACTTGATATATACTTCATAGTAATATACAATATTGGGAAGCATATTAGCCATTGTGGAAATTAGTACCATTATTGATACTGGATCTGCGAGACATTTAAGCTAAAATCCAGGAACCCCAGTCAATTCTCAGAGTCACTGATGCACATTCATAGCTTTATAGAATAAACAAAAAAAGAGAACTTTAGTTCATAGAAATGGTGAGAAATTATGACTTACACTTGTGTTTTCTGATTAATTTTTCTTAAATCACTCTCCAGGTAACCCATTCAATTCATATGGATTACACAAACCACATGAGATTTTTATCTCAAACACTTATTGATAAATTGATTTAACTACACTAATGACTTTTCTACATTTATGATACAGTTTCTTACAATTTAAATTTAAAGTTAGTCAATGGTTTAAACTTTTCAGGTCACTGGAATAGCAATGTCCTGGATGGAATAGCAATGTCCTGGAACTGTGCTCCTTACAGCATACCACCAAGCACTCACTGTGGGGGTTGCCCAATGAAAATCTATAGGCAAGGTCCAGCCCTCATAAACATGAACTTGGTCTGGCTGACAAAGTCTTTAACTAAAAATTGAATTGGACTTCTGATCAGGGACACGAGATCTCTTCAGCTCAGCCCAAGCCCCACCCTTGCCTATGCCCTTCCCCCAGATCTAATGCAGGCATTTACGTACTGGTCTGACCCAGGCAGGTATTCGAGTTTGCTCATGATTTAACATTACTGCCAAAGTGACAAAACTTAATGAAGTATGGGAAATTAAGCATGCTGCTAAAATGACTTGAGTAATTTGAAACTATATATTTTCGAGCATATCCTTAAGTAGGTGACAATTATGTTCACTGATTACTGAATTACAATAGAACGTGTGCATGAGAAAATAACATGATTGTGTGCTATTCTTGCCAAATGTCTATACTCAGTCTGCACGAAAGTATCAATAATTTTTAGCCAATAAGATTGTTGTAGAAGCAAAAGATGAACATAGTTGCTCCTAAGTCAAAGGCAGTACCAGATGCAAGGTGCCTCATTTCCAGTGATATCTGCTAAAAGAAATGGAGGTAACACTATATAATTTGATTCATAGAGTCTTAATTACAGGATATAAAATGTTCTCTAAGTGTACCTTTATGCGTTTTTCATTTTGTTAGTTACTTCAGTAAATAAAAATTTCAGAACTGAGCAAATTTTTAGTTAAGATGGAAGTTACCTGTGCTGAGAAACAGTATTATCTAAAGAATAATATACCTTTGTTTGGAAGCCCCTCCTAAATCTCTTTAGTTCCATGGACTTCCTATATGATCTCAGGCAAGCCTCTTCTCAGCACAGAAGTCTTTGCAGCTTATAAAATGAAGACTGATACCTGGTACAGGTTAATCCCACTGATGATACAGATTTAAAACACTGATTTGTAAAGGACATTGGGTTTTTTGAAAGCAAATAAAAGATAAAAACTAACCCATGTTTTTTATTGTTATTGCCATAAATTCTATCATTGTTTTGGTTGATGATTTTCTCAATGACAGACTCATGCAAGAAATTGTTATTTGGAAGAATTGTGTCCATGCTAACAGTCTATTCATTTGTTAAGTCAACCACCCACAAGACATGCCATTTTGTCTGCAATTGCTACCTTCTATGAGTTCTGTTGAGTTACTGAAAAGGAAATGTTTTCTTTTTTTCATGCCTGGGAATACCTTCTTATAAATCCTACTCCACATTCCTCCCTTCAAAGTGAAAAGAAAAGAAAAGAAAAGAAAAGAAAAGAAAAGAAAAGAAAAGAAAAGAAAAGAAAAGAAAAGAAAGAAAACAAAAAGAAGAAAAGATCCTAAACTAAGGCATATTCTAAATGAGATAACTTAGTCTATAAAACCCATCAAAATATTTTTTTAAATTTTTCTAATGTTTATTTATTTTTGAGAGAGAGAGAGAGATAGAGCACAGCAGGGAGGGGCAGAGAGTGAGGGAGTCACAAACTCCAAAGCAGACTCCAGGCTCTGAGCTGTCAGCACAGAGCCCAACATGGGGCTCGAACTCACAAACTATGAAATCATGACCTGAGCCAAAGTTGGATGCTTAACTGACTGAGCCACCCGGGCGCCCAGTCATCAAAACACTTTTTTGATTTTCATGTCATACATGAAGTTGCATAGGATATGACTCAATTAACCCTGATTTTAAATAATTAAAAGTGGAAGATAGTGTTTTTTCATAGAGAAAACATAAATAAAAGCCTTAAAATTTCATTTATCCAGATAAGTAACCTGTGTATATAGGAAGTGGCTATGTTCAGACTTTGGAATGTGATGTCCATGAAGTTCCTCTTCATCCTAAACACCTTCCATCAACTCACCATCAAGACAGGTCATAAGTGGCTGCAACTGGGTTTGTAAATTTATTACTTCTTTGGAGTAAAGGACCTTGATTTTTGCCTACTTTTCCTTTTTATTGGTTTATCACAATAATAGATAATCAACATTGCATGTTATAAAAATCCTGCATGAACACAGGTACAGAATTAGCATTAAAAATTTCAAGGCATACATTATATTATAAAATACTAAAATAGTGATATACCATAATTTACACCCACTATGTCTATCCTTGATAGTTACGGAAAGAGCAAATTGATTCCATCATAGGAACATCCTGGGTATTTCATGCCATCATTTGATGTGTACATGTGAACAAAGTCTTAAGAGGAAATGAGGAAGGGCAAATAATGTAGTAGCGATAGAAAATAATCAGTTCAACAAGTGGATCCAGCTGGGTACAAATTGAAGTCACTCAATTCTTGGTCTCCTCACTCTTTTTCTTTCATTTATATTCATCAACTAAGAAGAGCTCTCAAAAAATCATCTCATAAAGCCACAATGAGATAATACAATCAAGATAATTCCAAGAGTCAGTATCTAGTAATGAAATCTGCCAGGAATGTATAGTTAGTGTTTCATCGTTTTGACTCATGAAGCGGGTTTCCTCATGTCATTCTTAGAACTCTCTTTGTAACATTGGAACTTAAGGACATCAGCTCACGTTCTTTCTTTCATGGTCATACTTTCTCTAATCTCTGTTATGTGCCAAATCCTGTCTTCCTCCCCAAAATTCATGTGATAATTGATGACAAGAGCTTTAAAGAGATTATTAAGTTAAGAATGAAATCTTTACGGTAGGCCTTACTTCCACAGACTGGTGTCTTTGGAGGCAGAGACTGAGACACCAGACTCTTTCAAGCACAGAGACAACCATGTGAACACACAGCAAGAAAGCAGTCATCTACAAGTCCAGCAGAGAGGCTGGGAAGTAATAAAATCTGCTCATACTTTGACAGACTTTTAGCCTGCAGAACTGTGAGAAAATAAATTCCTATTGTTGGAGACACCCAGCCTGTGGACTTTTGTTATGGAGGCCCCAGCAAACATATAGAATATCCTATAGTCAACTCTGGATGTATGCAATCGTATCCACTTACTGGTGTAACGGGATGTCTAGCAAAGCAGAGAGTCAATGAGATTGAGCATTTGTTTTGTTTTTGTTCTTTTTTTTTAATATTTTTTATTTATTTCTAGGAGAGAGAGAGACAGCGTGAGCAGGGGAGGGTCAGAGAGAGAGGGAGATACAGACTCTGTAATAGGCTCCAGGCTCTGAGCTGGCAGTCAGCACAGAGCCCGATTCGGGGCTTGAACCCAGAAACCGCGAGATCATGACCTAAGCGAAAGTCGGACGCTTAACTGACTAAGCCACCCAGGCGCCCCAAGAGCATTTACTTTGAAAGGGGTTCTTAGAAATTACGCCATCTGACATCTAAAGATAAAGGAGTCAAGCCAAATTAGAAAAACCCTCCTATGAAATTCCCTTCTCAGGCAAATTTGAAGAAATTTTTTCTTAACATTTAATCACTTTTAAGAACTAGAGCAGTGGGGGAGGGGCAGAGAGAGAGAGAGAGACAGAATGTGAAGCAAGTTCTAGGCTCTGAGCTGTCAGCACAGAGCCGACGTGTGGCTCCAACTCATGGATCGCAAGATCATGACCTGAGCTGAAGTCAGATACTTGACTGACCAACCCACCCAGGCGCCCCAAGAAATTTTTTATTCTAGAAAAATACACTATTATTTTTCCTAGCACTTTAGCAAAAAATGCCTCTCCCTGTAGTAGGTATATTTAATCACGAATGAGTAGGTGAACAGGTGTGTTAGATCTTGTGTGTAGGAAGTCACCAATACCCTGTTTTCCGTATATATTTAATATATTGATGTCAATGATGTTAGCTCAATAAAGGCTCAATGGTAGTAAAGGGCAAGGCAGCCTTGAAATTAAACAATCTCAGGAAAGAAATAAATTGCTTGTTTAACACAAAGGCCTTAATGTTTGAGAGGCACTTTTCCCTGTCTCATTTCAATATACAGAATGAGTGTGATTTTAATTTGGATTTATCAAATAAAGAAATTAGCATATGTCGTCTTGCTAAGAGCTCTTTGATCTTTGGACACCACTTCTTCTTACCTAAACCTTGATTATTTATTAACTGTGTCACTCTGTCAATGGTTTTCTAATGAGAATGTGAGCCCCAGCAGTTACAAAGTACACATCTTATTCAGGTAGACCTAATACCCCAAAATTAAAAATTTTAATTTTCCCAGGACAACAACTAATATGCTTTCAGTCACTAAATGTCAGTTTGTATTTTCTAGAGTTTGATACGAAAGATATCAAGTGGTATTAACCATTTGACTTTATTCTTCTTTTAAAAAATTGTTTCGGTTAGTCTATGTCTCTTGTGCGTTTATATAATTTTTAGAATCCATTTGTCAATTTCTGCACAATATCCTCCTATATTTTGATTGGGATTACATAGAATTTTATCAATTTCAGGAGAAGTGATATCTTTACAATAGCAACTTTTGACTAATGTCCTTCACATAAGTCAATTCCTCGTCTGTTCCTAGTTTACTATAAGCTGTGGACCTGGGATTACATTAAATGGCGAGTCCTGTGTCTATTGTGATGATCTCATGTTTTCATTATTCGGTTTTTCCATTTGGTTGATTATATTGATTGACTTTTAAATGTAAAACTAACCTTGGTGAAAAACCCACACTATGTAGCGAGGCTTTTATATTTTTACACCCTACTGGATTCAATTGCTAAATTTTTTGTTAAGAATTGTTCTATCTATATTCATGAAGGATATTCTTTTCTCTTGACATCTATGTTTCTAGCTTAAGGATGGGATAATGATGATTCACAGAATGTATTGTTAAGCTTTGACTATTGAATTTTTTAGAAGCATTTGTTTAGGACTGGTATATTTTTGTCTTAAATACTTAGAAGAATTCACCAAGGTGATCAGGGTCTGGAGCCAACTTTGTGGGAGACTTTGTAACTACCAATTAAATTTAAGAAAATAATGACATTCAGTTATCTATTTGTTTAGAGGAGACTTATTAAGTGAGCTTTGAAAGTTTGTGTTTTTCCAACTTGACAATAAACATTTTTTTTAAAAAAAGAAACTTTGTGTTTTTAAGGAATTTAACACATTTCATCTAAGTTGTGAAATTTATTTCAATAAAGTTGTTCAGAATATTCTTTTATGATACTAACCATACATAACTTATAGAATTTGTATTGATGCCACTTCTCTTGTTGCTGATATTGGCAATTTGTTTATTTTTCCCTGTTTGGCTGGCTAGGCATTGATCAATTTTATTGATTGTTTCATAAAATTGTTTTTGGTTACATTGACTTTATTGTTTCTACTGTTTTCTATTTCACTGATGTCTGTCTTTATTATTTTCCTCCTGTCATTAATTTGAGTTGGATTTGCTCTTCTAGTTTCTTAAGGAAAAAGATGTGCATGCTGATTTGAGACCTTTTTTTCCCTCATGTCCATTTGGTAGAGTAAATTGCAAACAACAAACTTGTATACTATTGATAAATCTCAACTAATTAAGGAATTATTTTTAATTCTTAACTGTATTTGTTTTAGTTACATTTGATTTGTTTAAATGGTATTTTTTAAAGTTTTTTTTAATGCTTATTTTTGAGAGAGAGAGACAGAGTTTGAACAGGGGAGGGACAGAGAGAAAGGGAGACACAGAATTTGAAGCCTACTCCAGGCTCTCAGCAGTCAGCACAGAGCCCAACACCGGGCTCGAACCCACAAACATGAGATCATGACCTGACCCAAAGTTGGACGCTTAACTGACTGAGCCACCCAGGCACCCCTAAATGACACTTTTTTTAATAAAAGGGAAACTCAAACAATAATAAAAAATAATATAATAATAATATACAAAAGAAAGTAGAACAACAGGTGTTGTTATTTTAGGAAGCTTTATTATTTGTAATCACTTTCAGCTATGGAAAGATTCAAATCTCAAAATCTCAACTAATGAGGGAATTTTTGTTTATTGATTTCTTCTTGCTATAAACAGTGATCAAAATCTTACTCTTAAGAAAGGTGGATAGCTCCCCGGAGATTGCATATTGTGGAATAAAAGTTACTATTATTAAGTAACATTTTCTTGAATGTTTAAGGATTTTTGAGAATAGAATAAGAGTTACCATGGGTACAATAGTCACAAAGAATTTGATAGCTCTCTGGAGGTTGCATACAGAGAAGTAAACACTTTTATTAAGTAACATTTTCTTGAATGTTTAAGGATTTTTGAGGAGAATTAGAATTACCAGGAGTACAATATCTGATACATATTCTACTGGGTTTTAAAATAGAACCTAATAATGATTACAATGTCTTTAAAGATTATTTCGGAATTTTGCTTTCAATTCTGACATGTAAAAGGCTTGTAATGATCACTCCTGTTCTTAGAAGCATTGAGCTAACAAAGTGAAATCAGTGGCTTTACTTGAACACATCAGAACAGTAAGAGGATGGGGCAAACTGAGTCCCCACAAATCTGGAGAGTTAAGTGAATAGAGAGAATCACAGCAGGGATCAGCCTACCTGAAAGAAACATACATGGAGTTATAATAAGGTAAGAAGACTTGACTGGTAATTTTGACAAATTACTGAAGGCTACCTGTGAACTAGTATGAGGATGAGAAACTCCTGGGGACTACAGGCTTATGGGGACATCAACACTTTCATAGGCTTAAATTCCAAGAACCCCAACAGATTGAACGCCAACATGAAAAATAAAGAAAAATCTCCTTGTTTTTCTGACAAGAGGGAAGTAAAGCAACCATTTGTAATAGACTCAAAGTATTCTACATAAGACACATAGGTGTACTGTCCAGGATAGTCTTTACCAGAGACATATTGTATACAAAGGATGGGCACTCCCCTGACTTCGGCATCTTATAGCCTTCCTGTCCTACCTAGAGGGGAGTGGCTACGTAGGAATTAAAAAACACTTGTGAAGGTCATAGACCAAGATCATAAGCCAACTTAAAGAATAAGACTTAATCACAAAATTATAGAATTCATTTTAGATATATTGAAAGCATCTTTGTTGATCATTCTGGTTGTCATTCTCCTGTAAGCAGAATTAGTAATGATGTCAATGAAACATCTCGGGAAATTGTATGCCAGTCTTAGTATGGTTTGGGTTTGCAAGGATAAATGTAGCCTTATCTTCCAAATGAATTCTTTGACTTGGTTTGAAACTGTATAACGCAATTGCATAATCTCTTGAAATACCAAAGATCAAGGCAACATTTCTGGAATTGCTTTTATAATACTTCTGTGTCTAGCTGGGCAATATAATTGACTGTTCCTTCTCATATTTGTTTTATACATATAATCCTATATAATAGTTAATGAACAAAAAATCTTGAAACATTTGGTTTGATGACATTAGTGTTCCATTTATAAAGAATTGAAATGAAAAGACATTAAAGTTTAAACTTTTCCCCCAAATGCTAATAGAAATATGAAAAAAAAGGTTTCTTTAAAAAATCAAATATCATCTTCAAGGGTATGAGGGAGTACCTATCCTATGGACATCAAACCCTGGAATGCAGTGAGCCATTATTATGCTATTAAAAATATTGCCAATAAAATTTCATGGTGATTATTGTCTTTGACCATCCAGCACCACATTCTTCTTTCCTCTCATGCCAAAATCTATCTTATCTCAAGCTTTGGCATGGTTACACCATTTATAATTACCTATGTCCCTGTCCATGGTATGTCCAAAGATGGACACATAACACAGGTGAGACAATGGTTTCTGCAGAATCTTTCTGCCGGAGTGTTAAGTAGTCATGAAAGAACCTTTCTTTTCTCCATCATCATGAGTATATAAAATGTGACCACAGAACTGACAAAAGCCGTTCTCATTATATAGGTATGCCTGAAAGAATTAGATAGACACACAGGGAGAAAAAGAGATGAAGGATAAGAGATTGCCTCTGTTATACTCTGAGTTTCTAAGATTCTGGAAGCTAACCAACTTTGCAACATTTTTTTTTTTTTGGACTTTAAACTATGGTATAGATAGATAGATGATAGATAGATAGATAGATAGATAGATAGATAGATAGATACATAGATAGATAGATAGATACATAGATACATAGATAACATAGATAGATAGATGGATAGATGGATGATAGACAGAAGGAAACATACATACATAGTTATAGTGTATATACTGATTTGACCAAGTATTGGGGAACATTTTTTGAGTTGGAGTTCAGTCATGTACAAGGGAAAGGGTACTTAGATTCAAAGGATATAATTAATTTACCATAATAACCGCAGTTTTCCTTCCTTATACTAGCATTGTGTAAGGTGTGTTGAGGGAAATGGCAAATAAGTGCTGATCTTTACCCCAAAGAATTCTCTTCCTTGTTAGGAACATAAGAAGATCATGGATGT
Organism: Crocuta crocuta; assembly: GCF_008692635.1. Taxonomy (NCBI): domain Eukaryota; kingdom Metazoa; phylum Chordata; class Mammalia; order Carnivora; family Hyaenidae; genus Crocuta; species Crocuta crocuta. Next base: position 11,506,881 of record NW_027532015.1, read on the forward strand.
AACAAAGAATAATATAACTTAGAACATACTAAAGAGCTTTTATATGAGAAAACACAGACTGTTCAGCATGAGAAAACACTAAAAATTAGATTGTCATCTCCATAAATATTTTGTCAGTACAAGTTCTTAAGGCCTGCACAAGTCCATTATATTGATAGATGTACCATAGTTTGGTAAGCCAATTCCTCATTTAGGATATTTTTGTTGCTTTCTTTCTATTACAGTGTTTCTCAACTTCAAAACTATGGACATTTTGTGCCAAATAAATCTTTGTTGTGGAAGCTGTCCTGTGCATTGCAGGAAGTTTAGTAGCATTGCTGGCCTCCACTCGCTAGGTGTCAATAACACACACTCTCCCCACAGTTATCACAGAAATATCTCCAGAAATTGCCAAATGTTTTCTGGGGGACAAAATCACCCTTGACTGAGAATCACTCTTCTACTAAAAATATATTTTCAGGGGTGCCTGGGTGGCTCAGTCAGTTAAGTATCTGACTTTGGCTCAGGTCATGATCTCGTAGTTAGTGGGTTTGAGCCCCACGTCGGGCTCTGTGCTGACAGTTCAGAGTCTGGAGCCTGCTTCAGATTCTGTGTTGCCCTCTTTCTTTGCCCCTCCTCTGCTCATGCTCTCTGTCTCTACCTCTTTCTCAAAAATAAATAAACATTAGAAAAAATTAAATAAATAAAAATACATAGTCATTGTTTTCCTGATAATAAAAGTAATAAGCATTATTTAGAAAATTAATAAAAATTTAGAAGGGGCACCTAGTGGCTTAGTTGGTTGAGTATCCAACTCTCGATTTCAGCTCAGGCCATGATCTCAATGTTGTGGGATCGACCCCATGTCAGGCTCCATACTGAGCATGGGGTCTGCCTAAGAATCTCTCTCTGTCTCCCTCTGCCCCTCTCCCCTGCTCATGTGCTCTCTTCCTCTCTCCCTTTCTTTCTCCCTCTCTGTCTCTCTCTCTCAAACATATACACACAGAAAAATAAAATGGAGAAAGTAAAAATTATCAATTATTAGCATTTTATTTTACTAAGACATAAGTCACATAACATATTTTGTCACATTTCAATACATTTTAGTTTTATCTGATATTAAATTTAAATCATACTTTATTTGGCATCCTATAATTTTTATTCAATGTTCCACATAAGTCATTAAATATTAGTTAAGAATGTGGTTTTGATTGGCTATGTAGTGTTCAATTGCATGACAGGGTTTTTTCAATTTAGGAGAATTCTCCTGAGTCCAAGTCAAACTTTAGTGAATGGTATAATGATCTCTTTGTCTAATAAGAAAATAATTCTGAACAAAGACCTTTTCATCATTCTATTTAATAAAGAAAATATTTATTCAACCAATTGGTCCAGTAGTGAATCAATACACACTTAGGTTTTTCAATTTTTTGATTTTGGTACTGTCCAGTTGGGTAAATTTCATTTAAGAATGTTTCAAATCTAAGGCCATCCAAAGTTTTATTTAACTAATAGAAGAGCCTATACTAGTTTAAATATAATTATGGAATAGTTTTTACGTATTTATGACAAGGACTAAGGTCTAAATATGCAGATTTATCAGACAATTTAACCCCAGGAATGAGGCATGCATAACCTCAAAACACAATGCAATGTGAACGAGAGCCGAGAAAGATGTGCAAAACGCAACGAAAATTCATAAGGAAAGAGTACAGTGGAAGAGATCAAGATAGGCCTGGATGAGAAAGCAGTGTTATGGGATACCATATAGAAATGACAGAATTCTGACATACCAAGCAAGGTAAGGAAAGGGAGGCCATTCCTGACAGAAGAAATGACTTGAACACGGACAAAGGACAAGAGTGATAAGATTGGTGGGGAGTGAAAAGGCCTGGAATTCTAGATGAAGGTGTCTGGGGTGAAGAACAAAAGAAGAGAAAGCAGATGGAGAAGGAGGAAAGGAATGGAATGGAGCCAAAGTTAATGCCAGCCTGCTCATGTCAGGTATAGTGGTTTAGGTTTTACTGGCATCATTTAATCATGCACATCTCCAAGTTTCAAATGAGAAGACCAAGGCACAGGGTTACCCAGCTATTAAATGGCAAAAAAATGGTTATACAGCTAACAAATGGTGGAGATGGTATTAAAACCAAAGATTTACTCCAGTTGTCTTTGATTTATGCTATGCCATCTCTCAAATGCCATATAGTCTAGTACCAAAACTTAATCCAGATAAAGCTAGAAACCCTTCCTTAAACTTTTCCTTTTAAGCTAAATACATCAGTGCTCTCAGAGAACTCTGGCCACCTACTCAGCTGCCCCCACTATAATGCAGTACATTTACACATTTACAGGTCTACCTACTTTCTTCAACCCACTCCTACAATATTTTAAGTTTCTTGAGTCAAGAAATCCTCTTCATCGCTTCCATGATTTCAACACCTGGAACAGAGTCTCAAAATGCTCACTGAGCTATAAAAATCTTATAAATTTTGACGGGGAGTACCTGGCTTGCTCAGTCTGTAGAACATGCAACTCTTGATCTCAGGGTTGTACACTTGAGCCTCATTTTGGGCGTAGGAATTACTTAAAAATAAAAATCTTTTAAAAAAATGTTCATTGATTAGGTAAAACTAAATCCCTTTTCTGGGGATACCTAGCTAGAATAGCATTTCCACCTCCCCCCAAAATGTGGTCAATCTTTGGACTAGTTATAAAAATTGAGCAAATGCTTTTATCTAGTTCCTTATCCACGTATGTTCCTGGTGGATCCTGGCTTGGTGGAGGTCTTCAAATACAAAGAAAACCCGCTGAAGCATGTTTCCCAGAGAAGTGAGGGTGTTAAGTGTGCTTTAAATGTTAGGCTTTAAATTGAATTGATTTTTGTACTAATAGTGTAATTTCCAGGTATTTGTTTTAATAACAAACGGTATTTGAAATGACTGCTATTCAGCAGTAAGTTTATCGCTAATTAGAGGAGCGTCTCACTGATGCAAGCTAATGAGAGGGAGAGCAATAACTGAGCAGAGTGCCAAAATTTCAAGGATAGCATCATAAATGCAGTTTGCTTAGTTCTGTAAATATATGTTGTTTGCTTTATTTACAACAGCCCATAGGTTACTCAAGTGCATAATATGCTGGTATATTAGGTGAAATAAAAATCTCACTAACATGAGCTCTCACCAAAGTGCTCTGCCTGCTATTAAACTTTTATTAAGAATGGAGATAAAACAATTCTCTTTGGAGCAGAAATTAGAGTGCCTGCTGATGATCACTGAAGTGAATAAGGATGAGACAATAAGAGAGAGAGCCATGTTCTCAAGGAAATCCCGGCTGATCACGCCCCTTGTGCTCTGACCTTGCTCTTACTATTCCCAGAGGTACTTCAGGTCACTTCACATAAATGGATAACAGAACAGCTAAATGTCCTGGAGTGAGTGCCGCAGTGTGTGAAGATACAAAGGCCACTCTCGGGATGGGTGTCTGAATGTAGGTTTTGTTGTTAGGACAGAAAGCAGCCTCAGAGCCGGAGAGCCGAGTACAGCATTCCATGGGGAGATGTGAGCTTTAGAGAGAGACATGTAGTCCCCAGTTTGTGAGGGGCTGGTCATGGGCTAGACAAACAGTGAACAAGTAATGGCAAGGGCCAGATGTTTGGGAAGATCCTAAACTGGATGAGCTGCTTAGGGAGGAGCTAGAACCTGGAAAATTGAAAGGAAAGAGATATTTTCATAACCAAAATGCATGTCCGTGGCATTAACCCAAACAAAGAGAGGACATTTCAATGGAGTAATTGTTTTCACTCCAGTGGTTCATCTCTGTTTTACTGGGAATGATCTGACTGAATCAGTCAGTTGTTCCAGCTCTGAAAAGATTTGAAGATACTTTCAAGTTTCTTACCAAAATATTCAAATGAAAACTTGACATGGACATGTAATTGGAATGTTCACTTTTATACATAATATTCTTATTTATGTATTTCTCACACCTCATATGTCAAAAACAGCACAACAGCTCAAAATTGAGCCCATCTAAAAATGTGCCATCAGCTCAGCCCATAAACAACAGCCTTGGAATCCAGGCCATACTGAGAAAAGAGTGCAAACCTTGAAGTTAAACAAGTCCTGAGCTTAAGGATTGACATTGTCACCAAATGGCTGTGTGATCTTTGGCAAATAACCAAGGATCTCTGACTTGCAGATTCCTCATCTACGTATCTGGGATAATAATTTTGGACTGCTAGGTATTGCTTGTCTTGGTCTATTTGGGCCAGTATGACAAAATGTCATACACTGGGTGTCTTATAAACAACAGAAGCTTATTTCTTGCAGTTCTAGTGTCCAAAAACAAGGTGGCATCAGATTCACTGTCTGATGAGGGCTCATTTGCTCACTGATGGCCATCTTCTCACCCTAACCTCACATGGCAGAAGGGACAAGGGAGCATTCTGGGGCCTCTTTTATAAGAATGCTAATCCCACCTGTGAAGGCTCTAATCATGACCTTATCACGTCTGACATAGGAAGTAAGTAGGAATGCAGAGTACTCTGTTACAGAATACCTACTCCTGGATCTTATAACATTGTTGTCATTCACTTTATTTATTCATGTGTCTAGAATCATCCCCAATACATTGGTGCAAGTATTACTGAAAGTTATTACATCAATAAGAATAAGAAAACTATTCATTTTATCTATATACTTTCCCAATGTTCTTCTTTTCTAGTAAGAATTTCTAATTACATCATTTATTTTCCTTCTCCCTGAAGAAATTCTTTGAATATTTCTTGCAGGGCAGATCTGACATTATGATATCCCTCAGTTTTTGTTTGTCTGAGAAAGTCTTCACTATGCTTTCAATTTGAAGGATAATTTCTCTGGATGTAGAATTCTAGACTGGTAGGAATTCTTTTCCTTTCCATTATTTAAAAAATTCACTTTGGGGTGCCTGGGTGGCTCAGTCAGTTAAGCATCTGACTCTCGATTTTTGGCTTAGATCATGATCTTCCGGTTCATGAGTTTGAGCCTTTATTGGGCTTTGTGCTGATGGTGCAGAGCCTGCTGGGAATTCTCTCTCTCACTCTCTCATTTTGCCCCTTTCCCTCTTGTGCATGCTCTCTTTCTCTCTCTCTCTCAAAACAAAGAAATTAAAAATAAAGTAAATTGAATTATATAAAATAAGTAAATTTTAAAAATAATAAATAAAATAGTAAATAAATAAACACCTCATTTTGCTCTTGTTTGCATGATGTCTGGTGATGAGAACACTGTAATTCTTGGCCTAGTCCCACTATTTTCAAGGAGTTCCTCTCCTCTGGACTCTTTCAAGATTTTTTATTTGGATTTGGATTCTGCAGTTTGATTTGAATATCAAATGTTCTATGTTTCTCTTGTGCAGTGTCTTCTGAGCTTCCTGGGTCTACAGTTTGGTGTCTGTCATTCATTCTAGAAAATCCGTAGCCATTATTTATGAAATATTTCTTTTCTTCCTTCCTTTCTTTCATTCTGGTATTTCAGGTATGCGTATATTACAACTTTTGAAATCGTCCCAGTTTTTGGATATTCTCTTCTGATTTTTTTTTTTCTGTTTTCTGTTGGAATTTCATCTTGGGAACTTTCTAAAGACTCATCTTCAATCTCACTGATATCTGCCTTGGTCATGTGCAATCTGCTGATGAGCCACGAAAGTCATTCTTCATTTTCATTACAGTCTACTTTTTCTATTAGAGTCCTTACCACATTATTCTAAAATCCTTTCTGTTAATTCTAAAATCTGCATCTTAATCTGTTTCTGATTCTTTTTCTTTTTTTTAGGCAGAAAATGTATTTTTTTCTTTCGTAGTTTATTGTCAAGTTGGTTTCCATATAACACCCAGTGCTCATCCCAACAAGTGCCCTTCTCCATGCCCATCAAACCCCTTCCCCTATCCCCTACCTCCATCAGCCCTCAGTTTGTTCTCAGTATTCAAGAGTCTCTCATGGTTTGCCTCCCTCCCTCTCCCCAACTATTTTTCCCCTTCTCCTACTTGATCCATTTATAAGTGAAAACATATGGTATCTGTCTTTCTCTGCCTCACTTAATTCTCTCAGCATAACACCCTTGAGTTCCATCCATGTTGCTACAAATGACCAGGTTTCATTCTTTCTCATTGCCATGCAGTATTCCATTATATAGATAAACCACATCTTCTTGATCCATTCATCAGTTGATAGACACTTAGGCTCTTTCCATGATTTGGCTATTGTTGAGAGTGCTGCTATGAACATTGGGGTACATGTGCCCCTATGCATCAGCACTCCTGTATCCCTTGGGTAAATTCCTAGCAGTGCTATTGCTGGGTCATAGGGGAGTTCTATTGCTAATTTTTTGAGGAACCTCACACTGTTTTCCGGTGGGGCTGCACCAGTTTACATTCCCACCAGCAGTGTACGAGGGTGCCCATTTCTCCACATCCTCACCGCATCTGTAGTCTCCTGATTTGATCATTTAGCCACTCTGACTGGTGTGAGCAAAATGTATGGAGCTCCCTACTTCTCTGCCATCTTGTCTTCTCTTATTCTGTTTCTGATTCTTGTTTTGTTTCTTCATACTGTGGGGTTTTGTAATTTCTTTGGTCTTGTTTTTGTTCACTCCCTTTTGGGTCACCCTGTAATTTTGTGAAAATCTTGATATGGACATGATACCCTGATACCTGAGTAATAGGAACTCAGGTAAATAGAGCTTCAGTGTAGTGTTGTATGTTAATATGGCTACGAAAGGTGTTATGTTTAATATTTGTTGTACCTAATATTTGTTGTAATATTAGGTGTCAGAGGCTTGAAGTTCCTCTAGTATCCTTAGTTGTGTTTCCCCTTTGGCATTGGAGATTTCTTTGTACTGCTCCTCAGATAGGGTATATTTCTTAGAACTCCTTCAAGTATAATCCACTGCTACTTACTGGAGACTATTGTGAGGAAAAGAAACTTCTTATAGTTTTATAATTAAGTATAATTTGTATACTAGGCATGTATTCCTACACTGTTACCTTCATGAATGTTGCTTAGCAAGAAAGGGCTGGAATCCAGGAAATGTCCCACACTTAGTCTGGCTAAGGCTCTGGTAAGGTATTTTCCCCTGGAGTAGACCTTTGTTAGGACAAATGCTCTGGAATTATTTCACAATGGTTACTTTTCCTCTCCCCATGGCAGAGCCATGAAGAGATCTTTCTTGGCTCATTACCTTGAGAATCTGGTGATGTTCTTGAAAGTAAGACCAATGAGAGTGTGGGTTCTCAGCAGTTTCTTACCTCAGGCTAGTTCACATTCAGCCTCTACACTCTGTCAAAATTACCATTAAGCCTTTCTACCAGTTTGTGACTCCAGTGTGTCCTGCTTCAGGTACAAGGTGCCAGCCTTCACTGTGTATTCACCTCACTCTCCAGACTTGGGGTGGAAATTTGTCTTATAATCTTGGCCCTCTATTAGGTCCAATAAAGTCACTGCTTTTAAGTTTGGGCAGTTTTTTTTTTTCTTACTGTAAGGAGATGACTACCAAGATCTTAACCTGTTGGAGCTGAAGCCAGAGGTCTCACATTTATGCCTTGTTTTATTCAGCTGCTGTGAGGCATTTGACAAAGTTGGTCACATTTTCCTCTTGAGATTTTCTTCACTCCTGTCTTCTCTGTTGTTCACCACATTCACTGCATTCACTACAGATTTCCTCTTCCCTCTCCAGATCATTCTTAGTTGTTTTTCTCCCTAATCCTATATTCCCAATTAGCGTCACCCTACCCATTCCCATTGTGCTGGCTTTAGCACAGTGAATAGGATGCAAAATTCCCAAAATGTGTCATCACCTCGGCATGATTCCCCATAACCTTATTTTTAATTGTCAGTTTGGTTTTTTCTAGTGGTAGTACCAAAAAACCTTCAGGGGAAAAAAAAGATGTAAAAAATTGAACTCATAAACTTATTCCCATTCTTATTTGCCTTTATTCATTTCCCATCTCAATAGATAGCATAATCACTCATCGACTAAATGAGTAAACTTGCATTTTAATCACTCTCAAGTAATGTTAACTAAAACTCATTCATACTTTTCAATTATGACTCTGCTTCTCCATATTTACTAGTATAAACTTTGTTCAATCCCTCATCATTTTCATTTTTCTCACCTAGACTGTGAACATATACCCTAAAAAATCTCTCTTGGCCAAGCCAGTTTTATACTTCCATAATACTATAAAACTTACCTTTCAAACATAATGATCTCTTATTCCTCTGCTCAAATCCTTCCATAGCTTTGAAAACTTGCAACAAAAGATGAAAGTTCTTGAACATGGTAATCAAAGTCCTTAACCTTCCACACTGGTCTAACTCCCTAGTCCTACCTCCTGTTATTCTCTAAATACATGATTTGCTTCGATCACTTTGAACTACTCATAATTCACCCTGTTACATCATAGTTTACATATTTTTTTTTCTTCCTGTCTTTAATGCTCTTCCCTTGCGTTTTGTTTCGATACTTCTACCTGTGCTTGCAAGACCAAGTGAAGCATCCCCTCCTCTTTGGAAGTCTTCCTCTAACCCTTCCCCACATTATATTTCCTGTCACACTCCTACACTAACTTAGTGACTTTCTTTGTGCTCTGTCTTTAGGCAATGTGATATCCTAGATTGGATCCCGAAACAGAAAAGGGGGACAACCAGTAAAATTCAAATAAGGTCTGCTGTTTAGTTAATAGCAATATACAAATGTGTATTTTGTAGTTTAGACAAAGGTACCACATAAATATAACACCATGATATTAGGAGCTCTCACACCTAAAACTGGGTGAGGGATATGTGAGCACTCTGTACTATTTTTGCATAGTTAAGCATATTCAAAAATAAAATAGCTGTTTAAAAATTTCACAGAAAACAAAGCCTTGCCTTCTCCTTCCTTCATAGCAGTTACCGTGTTACTTGAGCGACCTGAGACTCAGACTGATCTTACTTCTTTAGCCTCAGTTTACTTTTCTACAAAATTAAGTTGATAATAGCATTCATCTGTGATGCTTTTGTTAGGACTAAATCATAGAAGCCATGTGAAGGATTTAGCACAGAATCTTGAACCCAGTAGGCACCTGCTTAGCATTAGCTATTGATATTATTATTGATGAAATAATTGATTTTTCATACATTCCAGTCCCACTGGACTCTGAACTCCTTACGTGCCTAGCATGGTATCTGTTAAACAGACAATGCTCAATAAATATTTGTGGAACAAATATTGAATGAAAGCATAAATTCTAATATTTTTCCTCTTCTCTCCCTAGATATGCTTCTCCTAACATGACAGAAATAAATCCCTTGCTGGTTGGTTTACTTCAGTGATCAGAATTCACAACAATATCACCATCGTTTGCTCTTCTACTGGACTTTTCCCCACCTCAGACCTTGAAAGAAACTGCATTTCATCTATCATCCCAGAATTCATGCCCTCTATTTATTCTACTGCACAAAAGAAATCTAAACTGCAGAAGTATATTTCTTTCTGCCAACACATCTTTTGAAAGTCAAAACTCTCTTTTTATTAAACTTCTAACTTTATCCTCAATGAGAACTCTTGACTTACCCTTTGATAGAGATTTTGTTTCTTAATGTTGGACAGTCTTCAGAATTAAAATGAATAAATTGTAGCTGTGAAGTGTCTGATTAATCTGGAGTCATAAAACTTGCAAAGCAGAAAAAAAAAATTTAACCACTCAGAATTAATTCAATTAAGTCACTGAATTTCAAGCTAAAAAGATACTTAAATGACACATAATCTGAATGTTAAATTGGTTATCTAAAGACAAGCAAGCAATGACTGCTTTCCAAGCCATTGTTCCTTTTATTGTTCCGTACTTTCCCCCCTTACACCAGTAGTGATCAAACCTATATTCTAATTATTCTACTTCCCATTCATTTTTCAAATACCAGTGTAAACTTCATCCACTCTGGAAAAGTCTTGATGTGCACACACACACACACACACACACACACACACACACAGATAACCGTGTCTATATGGTTCTTTATTATATTTCTAGTTCTAAGTACAGTGAGAATTGCCTAATTCAACATTTGTTAAATAAATAAATGAATGATTTAATGAATTAATTAAAAGAAGTTTTTAAATCTTTGTAATGTTGAATACCAGGCCCTAAACATGTTATTACTTTGACATTAAAATTGATTTTATAAAATAGATGTTGGTATTTTTTTTATGTTTTGTGATTTGAAAAACATGCATGCACAAATAATACCAAGAATTTGCTATTTTACCCCTATTTCCAACCCTTCTCACGCCAAACACTTGATCCAGATTGCAAATAAACGATGTTTGGAATACACCTCTTTTTCATTGAGGTAATTCCTCAAACTAGTATGGTAGAAAGATGTTATCACTTGAAAAATTGTTTTAGCCAAAAATTGGCTACTTTCTTTAGTTATTCCCACCCAGTGAACCCAAATCTAAAACTAACATATCCCATAGAGTTCCTGGGGCTCAGCTGGTTAAGTGTCCAACTCTTGATTTCAGCTCAGGTCATCATCTCACAATTTGTAGGTTCGAGCCCCATTTTAGGTCCTATGCTGACAGTGTGGAGCCTGCTTGGGATTCTCCTCCTCCCCTTTCTCTGCTCTCCCCACAACTTGTGCTCTCTCTCTTTGTCAAAATAAATAAATAAACTTACAAAAAAGAAATAACTTATTTCTAGAATATATTGTATCATAAGAATCATAGGAAAGAGAAGTTATTTCTTTAAATATACTTAAATAAGTAAAACAAAATCCAATACATACAAGCAACACTTGTTAGCATATAGCATTTTGCATTAAAAAATACTGTGGCTGAGACTTTTCATATGTGCATAGGTAGGAGAAATGCTGTTCCAAAGGCTTTCCTGCTGACTATGCTTTTTTATATCACAAAATTTTCTAAAACTTGATGTGATTTATAGTTTCTCATCTTTTTGACTGCCTCATTATACTCCTATACTGCCCAAACTCCCCCCCTAGTTTTATTGGGAAATAATCGACAAGTAGAATATTGATTTTTATCAGTTTAAGGCATTCAGCATGATGGTTTGATATAAATATATTGTAAAATAATTACCACAAGAGTTTCAGTTAACATCCACCTTCTCATATAGCTAGGATAAAAAGAAAAGAAAGAATAGAGGAAAAGAAAATTTTGTACTTGTGATGAGAATTCTTAGGATATACTCTCTTAACAACTTTCCTGTATGTCACACAGCAATGTCAACCGTAGTTATCATGTTGTACATTACATCTCTAGTACTTATTTTTCTTGTAACTAGAAGTTTGTGCCTTTTGACCACCTTCCTCCAATCCCCTCCCCCTCCACCCAGCATCCCCCACACCCACCTCTGGTAACCACAGGTCTGATCTCTTTCTATGAGTTCGTTTGCTTTAGATTACACGTGTAAATGAGATCATACAGTATTTATCCTTCTCTGTCTGACTTATTTCCCTTAGTTATAATGCCTTCAAGGTCATGGATGTGTTGCACATGGTTGGATTTCCTCATTTCTTATGGCTCAAGAATTTTCCTTGTATGTATATACCACACTTCTTTACCCGTATATCCACTGATGGACACTTAGGTTGTTTCCATGTGTTGGCTATTGTAAATAATGCTACTATGAATATGAGGGTGAAGATACCTTTTCAAGTTAGTGTTTTCATTGCCTGTGGATATATTCCTGGAAGTGAAATTGCTGAATCATCTGGTAGTACTGTTTTTAATTTTTTGAGAATCTTTCATACTGTTTTCCATAATTACTGTACCAATTTACAATCCCATCAACAGTGCACAAGGGTTTTGGGTTTTTTTCCATATCCATGCCAACATTTGTTATTTCTTGTGTATTTGGTGACGGCCATTCTAACAGGTATGAGGTGATATCTCATTGTGGTTTTTGCATTTCCCTAATGACTACTGATGTTGAATTCTTTTGGTGTACCTGTCAGCTTTTGTATATCTTCTTTGGAAAAATGTCTGTTCAGATTTTCTGCTTATTTTTAATAGTTTTTTTTTTTTGCTTTTTGAGTTTTTTGTTTGTTTTTCTTTCTATTTTTGCTAGTAAGTTGTGTGAATTCTTTAAATATTTTCGATATTAATCCCTTATTAGATAGATGGTTTACAAATATTTTTTGGCATCAATGTAGGAGTCTTTTTACTTTGTTTAAGGTTTCTTTTGTTGTGTAAAAGGTTTTTACTTTGATGTAATCCAACTTGTTTATTTTTATTTTTTTTAATTTTTTAATGTTTTATTTATTTCTGAGAGAGAGAGAGAGAGACAGCGTGAGTGGGGTAGGGTCATAGAGAGAGGGAGATACA